>NC_138309.1:43305000-43365000 GCF_965601325.2 Salmo salar | reverse complement strand
GTGAGCTGCCTGGTGAGGTGGATGGTGAGCTGCCTGGTGAGGTGTATGTTGAGCTGCCTGGTGAGGTGTATGGTGAGCTGCCTGGTGAGCTGTATGTTGAGCTGCCTGGTGAGGTGGATGGTGAGCTGCCTGGTGAGGTGGATGGTGAGCTGCCTGGTGAGGTGGATGGTGAGCTGCCTGGTGAGGTGGATGGTGAGCTGCCTGGTGAGGTGGATGGTGAGCTTAGAACACATACGGAGCGTCTTACTGTGTACCAAGAGAGAAAGAGAGGGAGAGAGAGGGGGGAGATAGAGGGAGGGGAGGGAGAGGAAGAGAAAAAATGAGGGAGAGAGGGAAAAGAAAAGAGAGAGAGGGAGAAAGAAAGAAATAAGGTTTTTATCAGTCCTCTGTGCAGGATAAGTATGGTATATACAGGTGGCTGCAGCTTCCTTCTCCACAATAACAAATAAGAACAGTAATAATGAAATACAAGAGTTCCAACAAAAAGTAAATTGTTCAGTAGAATACAATAAATATTGTATAATATATAGTAAACTATAATAGATAACACAATTTATAGTTCAATATTTCAATGTGTTTTGGGGGAAAAGGGGGATCGTGGCAATGTTTACTTTGTGCCGTATTAGCAATAGTAAATAACAGTCTGGTAGCAGCAGTTGTGGTGTGTGTGTGTGTGTGTGTGTGTGTGTGTGTGTGTGTGTGTGTGTGTGTGTGTGTGTGTGTGTGTGTGTGTGTGTGTGTGTGTGTGCTTGTGTGTGCAAGTGTGTGTGTGTGTGTGTGTGTGTGGGCAAGTGTGTTGCAGGCAGTATGTGTGTGCATGTGTGTGTTTGTGAGTGTGTGTGTGTGTGTAGGTACAGAGCGTCGGTGCAAGGTGGTCAGTCCAGTTCAAGTGTCAGAAGTCTAATGGCTTGTAGTTAGAACCTGTCTCTGACTGTCTCAGATGCTTTGATACCATCTACCTGACGGTAAGGGAGTGAACAGCTCGTGGCTGTGTGGGGTCCTTGATGATGCTGTGGGACTTCCATAGGGGCCGTTTCAATGGGTGGGAACACTGTCCATGTGATTTACTGGCCTGTTTTCACCTCCCATACTAGGCCGTGAAGGCACGGTCTCGATGGTGCAGCAAGAGAGAGAAAGAGAGAGAGACCATGAAATGACTTCGACTCTGCTGCCACACAGCAGGTAAACGCAAGCATTTCCCATGACTGTGCCTCAAAACCAAATGTTTACCTGGCCCACCACTCCACCCTGGACTTGAACAGTCTTTATGACCAGGACCACCTCTACAAGGAAGCAGTGCCCACCTTCGCCAGGACCCTGAAGGACGTCACTCTCAACCGCATCCCCAACACCTCACACAGGAGGAACAGATCAATGAACACCTCGTCCAGACCAGCGATACACACTCCCAGAACTGTGGCACCAGCCATCCCCCCACCCCAACCAATCAATAACACCCCAAACCAACCATGCCCACACCCCATATAGGCCCCCTCAAATTAGACCTATGCCCCTCCTGCCCACCCCATGCCCCCCACTCCCGCAAAGAGTGCCTCAACATGGCAAACAGACCCAACCCCCACTCTTACACTAGCCCAAGGCAATGGCATGTACCAGATGCTCAGCAGGCTCTGCTCACACTTACTGGCCTGAGGCCAAACCACACGACCAACAACATTGGACACTTTATGGAACACAAAGCCTTCACTATCTCATCCTGGAATATCCAAGGCCTGAGGTCATCTGCCTTTGGCATAAAGAGCAGGAACCTGGACTTAAATAAATTAGAAGTACACACATTGTCATCCTATAAGAAAAATGGTATAGAGGAGGTGGACCCGCTGGTTGCCCTCTAGGTTACAGAGAGCTGGTCCCATCCACCAAACTACCAGGTGGGTGGTATAGAGGAGGTGGACCCACTGGTTGCCCTCTAGGTTACAGAGAGCTGGTAGTCCCATCCACCACACTACCAGGTGGGTGGTATAGAGGAGGTGGACCCACTGATTGCCCTCTAGGTTACAGAGAGCTGGTCCCATCCACCAAACTACCAGGTGGGTGGTATAGAGGAGGTGGAGCCACTGGTTGCCCTCTAGGTTACAGAGAGCTGGTAGTCCCATCCACCACACTACCAGGTGGGTGGTATAGAGGAGGTGGATCAAAGCCAAATGAACTGAGTAATATTAAGAAATACTATAGATGGAAGGAATGTAGTGTGGAAACCTACCAAAAAACAATTGGCCAATAACAAATCCAATCCCTCCTAGACAACTTCCTGGCCAAAATGTTTTCCTGCAATAGTGAATGTGTAAACTTAGCAGTAGGAAGCCTGAACAGTATATTTGACATATCAAATTAAAATTCCAGTAGAAAACCTAAGACAACTAACAAAAATGAGAAATGGTTTGATGAAGAAGGTAACAACCTAAGAAAGAAATTGAGTAACCAATCCAACCAAAAACACAGAGAACCAGAAAACCTTAGCTTATGCCTGCACTATGGTGAAGAACTAAAACAATACAGAAATACACCATGGAAAAAGAAGGAACAGCATGACAGGAAACAGCTCATTGTTATTGAAGACTCCATAGAATCAAATCAAACTTCCGGGAAAATATCGAATGTTTTTGGCTATATAACAAAGAACAAACAGCAAAAACATATCCATGATCAAATACATGTCTAAGAATCAACTATTATAGACTACCAGAACCCACTGGATTCTCCAATTACCTTGAATGAACTATAGGACAAAATACAAACCCTCCAACCCAAAAAGGTCTGCGGTGTTGATGGTATACTAAACAAAATGATAAAATATACAGACCACAAATTCCAATTGGCTATACTTAAACTCTTTAACATTATCCTCAGCTCTGGCATATTCCCCAATATTTGGAACCAAGGACTGATCACCCAAATCCACAAAAGTGAAGACAAATTTGACCCCATTAACTACCGTGGGATATGCGTAAGCAGCAATCTTGGGTAAAATCCTCTGCAGTATGATCAACAGCACACTAGTACATTTCCTCAGTGAAAACAATGCACTAAGCAAATGTCAAATTGGCTACTTACCAAAATAGCGTACGACAGACCACGTATACACACTGCACAGCCTTATTGACAAACAAGTAAACCAAAACAAAGGCAAAGTCTTTGTTTTGCACATTTAAATTATATTTGGCCTTAAACAGAGAATACAATGGCAGAATATCTGACCACTGTGACTGACCCCAAAATTAAGGAAAGCTTTGACTATGAACAGACTCAGTGAGCATAGACTTTACATTGAGAGAGGCCGCCGTAGGCAGACCTGGCTCTCGAGAGAAGATTTTGTTTAAACTGCCCACAAAATGAGGTGGAAACTGAGCTACACTTCCTAACTTCCTGCCAAATGTATGACCACATTAGAGAAACACATTTCCCACAGATCACACAGACCCACAAAGAATTTGCAAACAAATCTAGCATTGATAAATGCTCTATCACAGCAGCAAGATTTGTGGCCCGTTGCCATTAGAAAAGGGTAACCAGTGGAGCACAAACAATAACCTATATTTATTTATTTATTTTACTTTATTATGCCTTTCATACATCAACTATTTGCACATCGTTACAACACTGTACATAGCCAATAATGTATTTTGACATTTGAAATGTCTCTATTCTTATAAAAAAACTTTTGTGTGTTTAATGTTTTCTGATTCCCTTGTTTATGTATTTTTGGTTTATTGTCTATACCATTTGCTTTGGCAACGTAAACATATTTTTCCCATGCCAATAAAGCACTTTAAATTGAATTGAAGAGAGCGAGAGAGAGAGAGCGAGACAGAGCGAAAGAGAGAGAGCGCAAATCAAAATACATTTTTTTTCTTTAGTCCAATCAATGTGTTCCAACCCAACTTTACTATATAATGACTTTTATCATGTTTATCACTCCCCTCCATTGTAATGTCCAGTCACTCGAGAATAAGATGGATGAGATGTTCGAGGGTCTCTTATTTCAGGAGGACTCCCGAGTGGCGCAGTGCTTGAGGTGTCACTACAGACCCTTGTCCGTTCCCAGGCTCTGTCACAGCTGGCCGTGATCGGGAGTCCCATAGGGCGGTGTGCAATTGGCCCAGCACCGTCCAGGTTAGGAGAGGGTTTGGCCGGGGTAGGCCGTCATTGTAAATAAGAATTTGTTCTTAACTGACTTGCCTAGTTAAATAAAAAATAAATTAGAGAGACTTGAAAAGGTGCAATATTCTATGGCTGGGTGATGACGCTGTGCACATAGTACTCGGTGGATTCTCCATGCAGCAGCAGGGTTGGACTGCGGCTTAAGGGAAGTCAAAATAAGGTGAGAAGGAAGTCTCTAGCTTTTGCTCACCTGATATAGAATACCTCATGGTAAGCTGCAGACCCTTTTATCTACCTAGAGAGTTCTCATCCATAATTATCACGACTGTCTACATCCCTTCAGAAGCCAACACCACTCAACGAACTGTATGGGGCCATAAACAAACCTTAAACCGCTCACCCAGAGGCAGCGTTTCTGGGAGGGCGGAGACTTTAACGCAGGGAGACTTAAAACCGTCCTACCTCACTTCTACCAACATGTCTCCAGCGCCACTAGGGGTGATAAAACTCCACTTTTATTCTACCCACAGAAACGCATTCAAAGCCCTCCCTCGTTCTCCCTTTGGCAAATCCGACCATGACTCCATTCTCCTGCTTCCTGTTTATAAACAAAAGCTCAAACAGGAAATACCAGTGATTTGCTCAATAGGCAAGTGATTGGATGAAGCAGACACGAGGCTACAAGACTGTTTTGCTAGTACAGACTGGGACATGTTCCGTGATTCATCCGATAGCATTGAGGAGTTTACCACAACAGTCACCGGTTTCATCAATAAGTACATAGATGATGTCATCGCCACAGTGACTAGGACATTATAGGAGGAAGGTGTAATCCTATTACAGGGGCTCTGACGCTCGGCGTATGTGTCAGGGGCTTGCAGATGATAACGGACTACAAAGGGGAACCCAGGACATGAGTTTCCCAGTGATGCAGAACTCCCAAATGTGCTAAATACCTTGTGTGCTTCGAGGGAATATAAAACTGTGTTTAATGTGAAAGACCATCTTTTTTAATGGATGACTGTGTGATCTCGCTACTTGTGTCAAAACGTTTAAAGCATGCGCAGATCAGCTGACAAGTGTCTTCACAGACATTTTCAATCTCTCCTTTTCCCAGTCTGTTTCAAGCTGGGTATTGTGATGTCACTCACACACTACACACTCACACTACACACACACACAGACTACACACACACACACACACACACACACAGACTACACACTCACTCAACACACTTACAGTAGCTACACATCACACACACACACACACACACACACACACACACACACACACACACACACACACACACACACACACACACACACACACACACACACACACACACACACACACACACACACACCTTTTACACACATCATTTGCTGCTGCTACTCTGTTCTTTATTTTAGTCTTATTATTATCTATCCTGACACCTAGTCACTTTACCCTGTCTTCATGTACATATCTACCTCAAATACCTTATTATTATCTATCCTGATGCCTGGCTGCTTTACCCTGCCTTCATGTACATATCTACCTCAGATACCTTATTTTTATCTATCCTGATGCCTAGTCACTTTACCCTGCCTTCATGTACATATCTACCTCAGATACCTTATTATTATCTATCCTGATGCCTAGTCACTTTACCCTGCCTTCATGTACATATCTACCTCAAATACATTATTATTATCTATCCTGATGCCTAGTCACTTTACCCTGCCTCCATGTACATATCTACCTCAAATACCTCATACCCCTCCACATTGATCTGGTACTGGTACTCCCTGTATAAAGCTCCACATTGATCTGGTACAGGTACTCCCTGTATATAGCTTCACATTGATCTGGTACTGGTACTCCCTGTATATAGCTCCACATTGATCTGGTACTGGTACTCCCTGTATATAGCTCTACATTGATCTGGTACAGGTACTCCCTGTATATAGCTCCACATTGATCTGGTACTGGTACTCCCTGTATATAGCTCCACATTGATCTGGTACTGGTACTCCCTGTATAAAGCTCCACATTGATCTGGTACAGGTACTCCCTGTATAAAGCTCCACATTGATCTGGTACAGGTACTCCCTGTATATAGCTCCACATTGATCTGGTACTGGTACTCCCTGTATATAGCTCCACATTGATCTGGTACTGGTACTCCCTGTATATAGCTCTACATTGATCTGGTACAGGTACTCCCTGTATATAGCTCCACATTGATCAAGTACTGGTACTCCCTGTATATAGCTTCACATTGATCTGGTACTGGTACTCCCTGTATATAGCTCCACATTGATCTGGTACTGGTACTCCCTGTATAAAGCTCCACATTGATCAGGTACTGGTACTCCCTGTATATAGCTCCACATTGATCTGGTACAGGTACTCCCTGTATATAGCTCCACATTGATCTGGTACTCCCTGTATATAGCTCCACATTGATCTGGTACTCCCTGTATATAGTGCCATTCGTATATTATTTAGTTTTTATTATAATTTTTAAAATCTGCATCATTGGGAAGGGCTCGTAAGCAAACATTTCACGGTAAAGTCCACACCAGCTGTATTCGGCACATGTGACAAATACGATTTGATTTGATTTGAGAGAGAGTGCAAATCAAAGACATATTTTTCTTTAGTCCAATCAATGTGTTCGCTCTTGGCTAAATCCATGTTCCTAATTACCAAGTGAGACACGGCGGTTGTGTGTGTGAGTGTGTGTGTGTGAGTGTGTGTGTGTGTGTGAGTGTGTGTGAGTGTGTGTGTGTGTGTGTGTGTGTGTGTGTGTGTGTGTGTGTGTGTGTGTGTGTGTGTGTGTGTCTGTGGTGGCAGTGTGGAGCGGTGTGAGCTTGCCAGGCGGGCCCCTGGGACCTGCACTGTCTCTCCCCTTCATTAACTCCTCTCGTCCTCTCTGACACACACACACACACACACACACACACACACACACACACACACACACACACACGCACGCGCACACGCACGCGCACACGCACGCGCACACATAGTCACTCCTCTCACCCTCTCCCCTTGTCCGTGTGATCCCGGCGAGCGGCCAGGGATTGTGTGTAATTCAGTCTCCTGTCTCTGAGGTGACCCCCACGCCGCAGGGCTGAGAGAGGACTACTGAGAGGACAGACTAGACCTCTCTACCTCCAGCCCCTCTCTGTGCCTCTCTATCGTCTCTCAGAAGACTAGAGCTCTTCCCACTCCCTCCTCTCTTGTCTAAAAACAGGGTTGATTACAGGGTTGTTTACGAGTTGTTTACCTTCCTTCTTAGTTGATTGCTTATGTTTATTTACAACAAATACAGTTAAGAGTTATGGGTAGGCAGGGCACAGACCTTTTTGGGGGCCATGTGGGGAACGGGCTCGTAAATAAGCATTTCACGATAAAGTCTACTGTCATAGTATTCAGCGCATGTGACCCCTGCAATTGTATTGATTGATTTGATGTGCTCAAACAACAAAAAAGGGGCACCCGCAAAACAATGTTTTGTTTTCACACCATGGCGGTCACAGACTAATTCATCACTATTCATTTCACACCATGGCGGTCACAGACTAATTGTTACAAGAAGTTGGGAGATCAGCATCATCCGATTAAGGAAAATATTTAGCAAAACTATTTTGAACTGGAATAAATCCTGCGTTTATTAACACGATTCCAGTCCAAATAGAAGAAACACTGTCGTCTCCACATCCAACCCAACTCCATGTGTTGCCACTAGCATGTATCCCAATGTGGTTTTCAAAACTTTTTACCTCCGACCCTCAAAAAAAGGAGTGGTAGGCCTACAGAACTGAACCCACATCCGAACACTTGTGCACATCCGAACACTCGTGCACATATCCAAACACTCGTGCACACATCTGAACACTTGTGCAACATCCGAACACTTGTGCAACATCCGAACACTTGTGCAACATCCGAACACTTGTACAACATCCGAACACTCGTGCACATATCCAAACACTCGTGCACACATCTGAACACTTGTGCAACATCCGAACACTCGTGCACATCCGAACACTTGTGCAACATCCGAACACTTGTGCAACATCCGAACACTTGTGCACATCCGAACACTCGTGCACATATCCAAACACTTGTGCAACATCCGAACACTTGTGCAACATTCGAACACTTGTGCAACATCCGAACACTTGTGCACATCCGAACACTCGTGCACATATCCAAACACTTGTGCAACATCCGAACACTTGTGCAACATCCGAACACTTGTGCAACATCCGAACACTTGTGCACATCCGAACACTCGTGCACATATCCAAACACTCGTGCACACATCCGAACACTCGTGCAACATCCGAACACTCGTGCAACCTCCGAACACTCGTGCAACCTCCGAAAACTCGTGCAACATCCGAACACTCGTGCAACAATTGCTTGACAAGTGCAGCCTGTCATTACTGGCCATAGGCTGATGATGCATTATCGAAGCACAAGATAGGCTACAGAAATAAACTGCATTCTACACCTGCATTTGGAGCATGTTAGCAGCCAATATCAAGTAAGGGATACTTTTGGGAGAAAAAAAATTCAATATATATATATATATACTATATATATACAGTACCAGTCAAACGTGGGTTTTTCTTCATTTTTGACTATTTTCTACAATCTAGAATAATAGTGAAGACATCAAAACTATTAAATAACACATATGGAATCATGTAGTAACGAACAAAAAAGTGTTAGACAAATCAAAATGTATTTTAGATTTCAGATTCTTCAAAGTAGCCACCCTTTGACAGCTTTTGAACCACCGAAAACAGCACTTTGGAGAAGGGGAATGTGCTCAGTAGAACACTATCTGTGCACGTGCCTGTGGGTATGTGTGGATTGTGTTAAATTTCTAATTTGCTTTTCAACAATTCATTCTCTCTTCCTCCTCCTCAGACATTAAACATTTCTGTTTCCGTTTTCATGTTAGCTACAGATGTAAGATCTTAATTTGAAAATCCTGCAGCAACAGGATATGTTCATTATTATGTGGATTATAATTAATTTTATTTAGGGGTTGAAACGTTTTTGAGCAAATCAAGTCTGAAATGTTAAGTGGAAATTACAAACTTTAGAGCGCTTTTTAAAACCTTGAATACACTGCATGTTTGCATTTCCGGTTGTGCAGGAAATTTCTCAGCAAAAAAAGAGTGATCAAATTAAGATGCTAGATCTGTACAGGCTGTCTGGACCTTTTCACGTGGACTGTGATATCTCTGATGGGGATATGCTTAGAGACTTCTCTTACTCCCTACATGGCAAACACACACACAGACACACACACACACACACACACACACACACACACACACACACACACACACCACACACACACACACACAGACACACACACACACACACACACACACACACACACACACTGGTCTGACAGACAGCAATGTGATTTCACACTATGGTTTTACACCTTGCCATTAAAGGTGAGTAACAATGTGATTATGGCCTGTGACAAATGAAGAGGTTATATTTCCTGCTATTAAACAGTGTGTGTGTGTTATATTCCGTACTATTTAACAGCTCATGGTCTTCTGATGAGAGACATATAGGGAGGTTTAGTAGTAAACTGTCTCCATGCAGCCATGCAGAGAGAGATCTATTTCTATTATCTGTTTCTCAATCTCTTTCTCCCCCTATCTCTCTTTCTGTCTCTCTCTCTCTCTCTCTCCCCCTCTCTCTCTCTCTTTCTGTCTGTCTGTCTCTTTCTGTCTCTCTCTCTCTCTTTCTGTCTCTCTCTTTCTGTCTCTCTCTCTCTTTCTGGCTCTCTCTCTCTGTTTCTCTCTCTCTTTCTGCCTCTCTCTCTTTAATGGCACTACCAATGGTAGTATAACATAGTACGATGGTACTACCAATGGTAGTATAATGTAGTGTAATGGTACTACTAATGGTAGTATAATGGTACTATAAATGGTAGTATAATGTAGTATAATGGTACTATAAATGGTAGTATAACAGTATAATGGTACAACTAATGGTAGTATAATGTAGTATAATGGTACTACTAATGGTAGTATAATGTAGTAAAATGGTACTACTAATGGTAGTATAATGTAGTATAATGATACTACAAACTGTAGTATAATGTAGTATAATGGTACTATAAATTGTAGTTTAACAGTATAATGCTACTACCAATGGTAGTATAATGTAGTATAATGGTACTACTAATGGTAGTATAATTTAGTATAATGGTACTATAAATTGTAGTTTAACAGTATAATGCTACTAACAATGGTAGTATAATGTAGTATAATGGTACTACTAATGGTAGTATAATGTAGTATAATGGTACTATAAATGGTAGTTTAACAGTATAATGGTACTACTAACGGTAGTATAATGTATTATAATGGTACTACTAACGGTAGTATAATGTAGTATAATGGTATTATAAATGGTAGTATAACAGTATAATGGTACTATAAATGGTAGTATAACAGTATAATGGTACTATAAAGGGTAGTATAACAGTATAATGGTACTATAAATGGTAGTATAACAGTATAATGGTACTACAAATGGTAGTATAACAGTATAATGGTACTATAAAGGGTAGTATAACAGTATAATGGTACTATAAAGGGTAGTATAACAGTATAATGGTACTATAAAGGGTAGTACAACAGTATAATGGTACTATAAAGGGTGGTATAACAGTATAATGATACTATAAAGGGTAGTATAACAGTATAATGGTACTATAAAGGGTGGTATAACGCAGTATAATGTCTGTCCAGGTGAGCAGGATGTCAGAAGATGACTTTAAAACTGACTGCAAGCAGCAACGTTGATTACTATCAGTATTACCATCAGGTAGGCTGTGTGGGCGGGGATATCGGACAGGCAAAAGCTGAGAACTCTGTGTTTAATCCCACTGCTTGTTTTAACCCTATCACAAACCTTAACCATTACCTTAACCAATCAGAATGAACGCCTAAACTTAACCTTTTTTGTGGACAAAAGTCGGATTCTGCAGTTAGACTGTGAGAGTATAAACTGCACATTCAAGCACACACACACACACACACACACACACACACACACACACACACACACACACACACACACACACACACACACACACACACACACACACACACACACACACACAGACTGCTTGTGCAGGGGTATTATATAAAAACAGTACCACAGATGGATAAGGGATTGTATTTCCAAACAGTGCTTTGTGTCTGTGTGTCTGTTTGTGTGTGTGTCTGTGTGTCTGTGTGTGTGTGTCTGTGTCTGTGTGTGTGTCTGTGTGTGTGTGTGTGTCGGTGTGTGTGTGTCTGTGTGTCTGTATGTGTGTGTCTGTGTGTGTGTGTCTGTGTGTGTGTCTGTGTGTCTGTGTGTGTGTGTCTGTGTGTGTCTGTGTGTGTCTGTGTGTGTCTGTGTGCGTGCGTGTGTGTGTGTGTGTGTGTGTCTGCATGGGGGCGTGTGCACGTGTGAGTGTGTGTCTTTGTCTGTGTGTGTGTGTGTCTGTGTGTGTGTGTGTGAGTGTGTGTGCATCTGCGTGGGGGCGTGTGCACGTGTGTGTGTGTGTGTGTGTGTGTGTGTGTGTGTGTGTGTGTGTGTGTGTGTGTGTGTGTGTGTGTGTGTGTGTGTGTGTGCGTGCGCGCATGTGTGTGTGTGTGTGTGGGGGAAGTGGATGTCGTTGATGCCAAAACTATGTCAGTCCTCAGCATTGTGACATTGTGTTCAGGACAAAGACATATTCGGTCCAATAATCTTTGCGTAAACTGTTCACAGTTACATCAGTTCAGAAATGGACACACAAACACACACACACACACACACTGATGACAGATGCCGTACACTTCAACGAACGGCTTAGGTGACAAACACATTATGACAGGCAAACAGGTTCTGAGCAGATTGGCAACTGTCAACTAATCCTTCACACACACACACACACACACACACACACACACACACACACACACACACACACACACACACACACACACACACACACACACTCTCTTTTTCTGATTGTTAGCCTGTCAGAGAGTTAGCAGGACCACCCCAGGGGGGAGCCAGAGAGAGTGGGGGAGGGAGGAAAAGAGAGAGAGGGAGGAAGAGAGAGAGGGAGGGAGGAAGCGCGAGAGGGAGGGAGGGAGGGAGGAAGAGAGAGGGAAGAATAGAGAGCGGGAGGAAAGGGAGGGTGGAATAGAGAGCAGGAGGGAGGAAGAGAGAGGAAGAGACAGAGGGAGGGAGGAAGAGAGAGTGGGAGGGAGGGAGGGAGGGAGAGAGAGACAGAGGGAGAAAGGAAGAAAGAGACAGAGGGAGGGAGGAAGAGAGAGAGGGAGGAAGAGAGAGAGGGAGGGAGGAAGAGAAAGAGAGGGAGGAAGAGACAGAGGGAGGGAGGAAGAGAGAGAGGGAGGGAGGAAGAGAAAGAGAGGGAGGAAGAGAGAGAGGGAGGGAGGAAGAGAGAGACAGTGGGATGAAGAGAGAGAGGGAGGGAGGAAGAGAAAGAGAGGGAGGAAGAGAGAGAGGGAGGGAGGAAGAGAGAGACAGTGGGATGAAGAGAGAGAGGGAGGGAGGAAGAGACAAAGAGAGGGAGGAAGAGAGAGAGGGAGGAAGAGAGAGACAGTGGGATGAAGAGAGAGACAAAGGGATGAAGAGAGAGACAGTGGGATGAAGAGAGAGACAAAGGGATGAAGAGAGAGACAGTGGGATGAAGAGAGAGAGGATGAGAGACAGGAAAAAAAAGAAGGGGACAGCCACCAGATATCCCCTACACACACCACCTCAACCCACACCCCAAAGTGCTGCCATCCCACCCCAGCCCAGGCAGCCCCCCTCTGGGCATGCTTTAATGACTTCTTCTCTCTCCTGGTCCCTGGGTGGGGCTCCTCGCTCCAGCTCTGACAGGACAGGAGAGATTAGCATATCACAACCTGCAGATTAGTCTCTCCGTGTTGTGCGTGTGTGTGATGTTGGAGGGGGGTAATGAGAAAAAGGGAGAAAGGAACCCCCCCCACCTCCCAAACCCTGTCGCACCCTCCCTCTATCCCATCTCAGTAAGGGACTTAAAATGCCTCAATGAAAGAGAGTGTGATGTTGGAGGGGGGTAAGGAGAAATGACCCCCCCCACCGCAAACCCTGCAGCATCCTCCCTCCCTCCCCAGGTAGCTGAGGGAGTTAAAACGTCTCTATGAAAGACAGGTGGAATCATTCATAGGCAATGGTTTGGTTTCAACTCAGGTCCTTATCTATGGTTCACAGTAAGAGCATAAATGAATGCTGATCAAGGCAGTTGTATTAATATGACATGTTCAGTTGGAGGGAGTCCAATAATATAGCTGGCACAATGGTCCCAGTCCCAGACTCATTCCCAGCCTCAGACTCATCCCCAGCCTCAGCCTCAGCCCCAGCCTCATCCCTGCCTCAGCCCCAGCCCCAGACTCATCCCCAGCCCCAGCCTCAGCCTCAGCCCCAGACTCATCCCCAGCCTCAGCCTCAGCCCCAGCCTCATCCCTGCCTCAGCCCCAGCCCCAGACTCATCCCCAGCCCCAGCCCCAGCCTCAGCCTCAGCCTCAGCCCCAGCCTCATCCCTGCCTCAGCCCCAGTCTCATCCCCAGCCTCAGCCTCATCCCCAGGCTCATCCCCAGCCCCAGCCTCATCCCCAGCCCCAGCCTCAGCCCCAGACTCATCCCCAGCCTCATCCCTCTACCCACTGTCACCCAAACCTGGGTTGTGTTCATTAAAACGCTTTTAAATGATTATTGTGTTTTGTGCCAAGTGAATATGTGTGACACCAGAGGTAGTGTGACCTCCCTGCTCTCCCCCTGCCCCCTCCTGCCGTAGAGTCAATGAGATCCTCACCTCAATGGATTTCTCATTTGTGGCTCTGAGAATCAATGCTCAGTTTCTCCCCGACAACCAGCATAGATCAGCATTTTTTCTGATGGGCCACTGCTTATCTCTCTGATGGGCCACTGATTATTTCTCTGATGGGCCACTGCTTATCTCTCTGATGGGCCACTGCTTATTTCTCTGATGGGCCACTGCTTATCTCTCTGATGGGCCACTGCTTATCTCTCTGCTGGGCCTCTGCTTATCTCTCTGCTTAACTATCTGCTGGGCTACTGCATTATCTCTCTGCATGTATCCCTGCTGGGCCTCTGCTTATCTCTCTGCATATATCCCTGCTGGGCCTCTGCTTATCTCTCTGCATATAACCCTGCTGGGCCTCTGCATTATCTCTCTGCTGGGCCTCTGCTTATCTCTCTGCTGGGCCTCTGCTTATCTCTCTGCTGGGCCTCTGCATTATCTCTCTGCATATATCCCTGCTGGGCCTCTGCTTATCTCTCTGCATATATCCCTGCTGGGCCTCTGCATTATCTCTCTGCTGGGCCTCTGCTTATCTCTCTGCTTATCTCTTTGCTTATCTTTCTGCTGGGTAACCACTTATCTCTCTGCTGGACCACTGCTTATCTCTCTGCTCATCTCTTTGCTGGACCTCTGCTTATATCTCTGTGTGTGTGTGTGTTTACCTATTTCTTGTTTTTCTTAACCTTTAACCTCTGTCTTAGGAAACCACAAACCTCCTCTGGCATCTCTCTCTCTTCCTCTTGCCTTCTCTCTCTCCCCCTCTCTCCTTTTCTCTCTCCCACTCTGTCCTCTCTTTCTTCATCCTTCTCTCTCTCCCTCAAAAATATTTCCTTCCAGTAAATATTGGTCGCTGACCAGCCACCCAGTGTGATTTTTAAATATCCTGATCCCAGATCTGTTAGAGCAGTCTTGTCAACATTGACCACAGGAGAAACAGATCTGGGTCCAGGTCATTTTTGTAACAAGGGTATTTAAAATCACATTTCTTACAGATGATACATTTTGAAGTGCTTAACAAATCAAATAATACAAGCTGAGAAAGATAAACACCATTTTTTTCTACACAAAAATAAAATGAAGGTGCTGGGCACACTGGTTTGAGTGTGTCAAGAACTGCAACGCTGCTGGGTTTTTCACGCTCACCAGTTTCCTCTGTATATCAAGAATGGTCCACCACCCAAAGGACGCACAGCCAACTTGACACAACTGTGGGAAGCACCGGAGTTAACATGGGCCAGCATTCCTGCGTAACGCTTTCAACACCTTAAAGAGTCCACGCCCCGACGAATTGAGGCTGTTCTGAGGACATTCATCTTTCTCAGCCAGGGAATGAGAAGCTGGCAGAAAGTGGGGCAGGTGAGCCGAGTCAGCTTTCCTCTTTGACAAAGTAGAGCTTTTGATGTGTTCTTTAAAGCCCAGCAAGGGGCCGTTACGGAACCGTAGCTGCTTCCTCTCCTGTGGCACAGTAAAAACAGAGAGGAGAGCGTTACACGAACGTCATCCCGACCACTACCGACAGCGGTTCAGCATCCAGTTCCTATAGAGACAGATTGCTTTGATTGTAGCTCAGTCTGGAAACAGGGTTATTACAGTATTATTGCCAAGGCACCTCGCTACGACAACGACTGTCGTGGTTGGACGTCACGGTGAGACACCTTGAACTGTCCTCTGTCACCTGGAGGACTCACAGATGTCACTGTAGGATCTGTCTTTTACTAATATGTTTTATTTAAAATATATGATTATTATTCTTTTTTAAGGAGTAGATCAGCTTAATATTGCGGAAAGATTGTTGCTTCCATCAATGTAATTGTCTGCATCATTTCTAATCCCCCATATCTTTTATTTTGGTAAATACTGTATATATATATATACATATATACATATATACATATATATACATACCTATTGTCACAACTGTCGGAAGGATTGGACCAAGGTGCAGCGTGTAAAGTGCTCATCTTCTTTTATTAACGTGAACACTTAACCAAAATAAACAATACAATAAAACAGTTCCGTAAGGTGCACAGACTATACGGAAAACAACCACCCACAAACCCAAAGGAGAAAAAAGGCTGCCTAAGTATGGCTTCCAATCAGAGACAACGAAAGACACCTGCCTCTGATTGGAAACCATACTTGGCCACACAGAAAATGAACAAAGAAAATAAAAACTAGAACAAATCCCCATGAAACACACAAAAACAACACCCCCTGACCATACTACAATGACAAATGACCCCTTTTACTGGTCAGGACGTGACACCTATACATATATACACATACCTATATAGATATAGGTACTTTAACATACCTTTATTATTCCCCGTAAACCCTACCACCCCTCCCCCAACTGGAGTAAACCAATAAACACTTAGGCTTCTACCTTCAGTTTATATATCTTATACACATTTTACAGACACTATTTTGCAATAGTTATATTTTGTTTGTTTTTAGTCCTTCCTCTATTTCTGATGTCTGTCCAGTTTGATTTCTATTTGTAACTGTGCTATTTCACAACATTTCTGAACCTATATACATTTTACAAACCCCGTATGTTTTACATTGGTTATCTTGTTATTAGTCCCACCCTTCAGCTCCGTTCAACCCCTCCCATCTATCTCTTAACACCATCCATTTTGGATTTCCATTTTTCATATATTTTTCAACTGTGCTGTGATGCTTCACAAAAGTACTGAACCTTTCTATTCTCATCGCTTCTACAGATTGTAAATTAAAGATAACATTTTTTGCTAAAATAATTATATTTTTGATTGACTATGGCTTTTGAAATCATCTAGTATCGCTATCTGCATGTAACGTGGGTCGTATAAAGGGGACCAAGGCGCAGCGTGTATAGTGCTCATATTCACTTTTATTATGAAGACACTAGAACAAAACGACCGACAACAGTTCCGTCAGGTGAAATACACTAAACAGAAAACAACTACCCACAAAACCCAGGAAGAAAAAAACCCTACTTAAATATGATCTCTAATCATAGGCAACGAGGATCAGCTGCCTCCAATTAGAGATCAACCCAAACAATCCCAACATAGAAATAGAAAAACTAGAACTTAAACATAGAAAACATAGAAAAACACAAAAACACCCCCTGTCACGCCCTGACCTACTCTACTATAGAAAATGACATCTTACTAGGATCAGGACGTGACAAAGGTGCAGACTCCGAATGCAACAAATCAAAACCCAACAAAACAACCACAAAAACCAAAGGGAGGGTGACAAAAGTCTATGGTGGCTCAAATGCAACACCCAGAACCTTCCTCTTATCTCGATCCTCCAGCAACGGAGGTGGCTCTGGCTCAGGGCGAAACCTCCATTCCGCCCGTAGATTCCTCTGCTTCTGTAACATAAGCCTGTAGATCATTATTTGAGGAATCGGATTGTAGATCCTTACCGGAATCACTGTGCTGTAGACCACTACTGGAGGTTCCGACCTCCAATCCGCCGCTGGAGGATCTGGGCTGCAGACCGCCGCTGAAGGCTCTGGGCTGAGGAGCATCGCTGGAGGCTCCGGGCTGAGGAGCATCACTGGAGGCTCCGGGCTTGTCGCTGGAGGCTCCGGACTAGGGATGCACACTGGAGGTCTGATGCGTGGGACTGGCATAGGTGGCGCCAGACTGGTAAGACGCACCTCAGGTCGAGCGCGGGGAGCAGGCACAGGACGTACTGGGCTATGGAGGCGCACTGGAGGGAGAGTGCAAAGGAGCAGGCACAGAATCTACTGGGCTATGGAGGCGCACTGGAGGGAGAGTACGAGGAGCAGGAATCGGTCTCACCGGACTGGGGAGATGCACTAAAGGCCGAGTGCTCACAGCAGGCACTGGCTGTACCGGGTTATGGATGCGCACTGGAGGAATCGGTCTCACCGGACTGGGGAGACGCACTAAGGACCGAGTGCTCACAGCATGCACTGGCTGTACCGGGTTATGGATGTGCACTGAAAGGAGAGTGCGAGGAGCAGGCACAGGACATACTGGGCTTTGGAGGAGCACTGGAGAGAGAGTGCGAGGAGCAAGAATAGGACATAACAGGCTGCTGAGACTTACTGGAGACCTGGTATGTATCGCCGGTATCACTTGTTCCGGAACTTCCACACACTTCTCATGTTGAGTACAGGGAGCTGACAGGTGGCACCAAACTGACGACACGTTCCTTTGGGAAAACTTGTGCGTCCTCCACCAACTCAATCTCCTTTTTCTCCCGGATTGGCTCTGGTTTGCTCCTCGGCTTCGCCGACTGCTCCATGTGCCCCCCTCAAAAATTTTCTTTGGGTTTTTGTAGCCTCTCGTGCTTCCCAGGTAGGCTCCGATAACACTCGATTACCTGGCCCCAAGTCCAGTCTCTCCTCTCTATCCACTCCTGATGTGACCAGGTGTCCATCTCCTCTCGAGCACGCTGCTTGATCCAGTTGTGGTGGGTAGTTCTGTAACGCGGGTCGTATAAAGGGGACCAAGGCGCAGCGTGTATAGTGCTCGTATTCACTTTTATTATGAAGACACTAGAACAAAACGACCGACAACAGTTCCGTCAGGTGAAATACACTAAACAGAAAACAACTACCCACAAAACCCAGGAAGAAAAAACCCTACTTAAATATGATCTCTAATCATAGGCAACGAGGATCAGCTGCCTCCAATTAGAGGTTCAACCCAAACAATCCCAACATTGAAATAGAAAAACTAGAACTTAAACATAGAAAACATAGAAAAACACAAAAACACCCCCTGTCACGCCCTGACCTACTCTACTATAGAAAATGACATCTTACTAGGATCAGGATGTGACACTGCAGCGTTAGTTCTAGGCAAATGTTACAATTCTTCAGCCATTCCTGGACCTGTGACCAAAAACGATCTACATATGGACAATACCAAAAATAAATGATCTAATGACTCTGCCTTCTCACAGCAGAATCTGCAGAGCTGGGAAGATTGTATCCCCTATATATATAACATTCTATTGGTTGCAAGAATTTTGTATAGTAATTTAAATAGAAAAAATGGAAGTTTTGAATCCGTCATTGTTTTGCGTATCATTTCATAAACCATGTACCAAGGAATGGGTATTTCGAAAACCTCTTCCTAACTATTTTGCCATTTATATGGCACAGCTGTCAGTTTTGTGGTCGTTAAATTAAATTGGTATATGTTTTTATCGATCACACTTTTCTTTAACCATTTATGTTCTTTAATACAGGGCCAACATACAAGTTCCTTAATTTTTTCCCCTTCTACTTGCCTCTTCCATTTTTATGGTAATGCTGCAATTAATTGGTTGTAATTTTGGGTAGAGCAGACATTTCCATATGTCTGTGTTAGCTGCATGTGTGACATCACTCCACCAGTCCTACTTACATCATTCACAAAAAGTATACCTTTTTAAAACATTTCATCAAAAAATACGTTTTTTTGTTTTTAATCAATTAGTATATTTGAGTTTAACCACAATATTTGTTGTATTATTTGTTCTGTCTTTTCAGGTGGATTAAACTGAAATTGCAACCAACTTTCTATGACTTGTTTAAAAAAAATAACAATATTCTGGAGATGATGTCCTTTTCAAACAACCGAATGTGAGCAGTTGGTGTAACGACTGTCGTGGGTTGGACGTCACGGTGAGAAACCTTGCTGTCCTCTGTCACCTGGAGGACTCACAGATGTCACTGTAGGATCAGTGAGGATCTGTCTTTTACTAATACAGTTGAAGTCGGAAGTTTACATACACTTAGGTTGGAGTCATTAATTAAAACTCATTTTTCAACCACTCCACACATTTCTTGTTAACAAACTATAGTTTTGGCTTGTCGGTTAGGACATCTACTTTGTCCATGACACAAGTAATTTTTCCAACAACTGTTTACAGACAGATTATTTCACTTATAATTCACTGTATCACAATTCCAGTGGGTCAGAAGTTTACATACACTAAGTTGACTGTGCCTTTAAACATCTTGGAAAATTACAGAAAATTATGTCATGGCTTTAGAAGATTCTGATAGGCTAATTGACATAATTTGAGTCAATTGGAGGTGTACCTGTGGATGTATTTCAAGGCCTACCTTCAATCTCAGTGCCTCTTGCTTGACACCATGGGAAAATCAAAAGAAATCAGCCAAGACCTCAGAAAAACAATTGTAGACCTCCACGAGTCTGGTTCATCCCTGTGAGCAATTTCCAAATGCCTGAAGGTACCACGTTCATCAAATCAAATCAAAGTTTATTTGTCACATGCGCCAAATACAACAGGTGTAGACTTTACAGTGAAATGCTGACTTACAGGCTCTAACCAATAGTGCAAAAAAGGTATTAGGTGAACAATAGGTAGGTAAAGAAATAAAAAAAACAGTAAAAAGACAGGCTATATACAGTTAGAGAGGCTATTAAAGAAGCGAGGCTACATACAGACACCGGTTAGTCGTGCTGATTGAGGTAGTATGTACATGTAGATATGGTTAAAGTGACTATGCATATATGATGAACAGAGAGTAGCAGTAGCGTAAAAGAGGGGTTGTAGGAGGCCAACAAACCTGACTCAGTTACACCAGCTCTGTCAAGAGGAATGGGCCAAAATTCACCCAACTTATTGTGGGAAGCTTGTGGAAGGCTACCCGAAACGTTTGATCCAAGTTAAATAATTTAAACGCAATGCTACCAAATACTAATTGAGTGTATGAAAACTTCTGACCCACTGGGAATGTGATGAAAGAAATAAAAGCTGAAATAAATCATTCTCTCTACTATCATTCTGACATTTCACATTCTTAAAATAAAGTGGTGATCCTAACTGACCTAAGAAAGGATCTTTTTACGAGGATTAAATGTCAGGAATTGTGAATAACTGAGTTTAAATGTCTTTGGCTAATGTGTATGTAAACTTCTGACTTCAATTGTATATTTTCTTAACACTTTTATCCAGAGTGACTTGAAACAACCACATATCCCAGTCACAGTTAGTGTATTAATCTTCAGATAACTAGGAGAGACAACCACATATCACAGTCACAGTTAGTGTATTCATCTTCAGATAGCTAGGAGAGACAACCACATATCACAGTCACAGTTAATGTATTCATCTTCAGATAGCTAGGAGAGACAACCACATATCACAGCTAGTGTATTCATCTTCAGATAGCTAGGAGAGACAACCACATATCACAGTTAGTGTATTCATCTTCAGATAGCTAGGAGAGACAACCACAGTCACAGTTAGTGTATTCATCTTCAGATAGCTAGGAGAGTCAACCACAGTCACAGTTAGTGTATTCATCTTCAGATAGCTAGGAGAGTCAACCACAGTCACAGTTAGTGTATTCATCTTCAGATAGCTAGGTGAGACAACCACATATCACAGTCACAGTTAGTGTATTCATCTTCAGATAGCTAGGAGAGACAACCACATATCACAGTCACAGTTAGTGTATTCATCTTCAGATAGCTAGGAGAGACAACCACATATCACAGTTAGTGTATTAATCTTCAGATAGCTAGGAGAGACAACCACAGTCACAGTTAGTGTATTCATCTTCAGATAGCTAGGAGAGACAACCACAGTCACAGTCACAGTTAGTGTATTAATCTTCAGATAGCTAGGAGAGACAACCACAGTCACAGTTAGTGTATTCATCTTCAGATAGCTAGGAGAGACAACCACATATCACAGTCACAGTTAGTGTATTCGTCTTCAGATAGCTAGGAGAGACAACCACATACCACAGTTAGTGTATTCATCTTCAGATAGCTCGGAGAGACAACCACATATCACAGTCACAGTTAGTGTATTCATCTTCACATAGCTAGGAGAGACAACCACAGTCACAGTCACAGTTAGTGTATTCATCTTCAGATAGCTAGGAGAGACAACCACATATCACAGTTAGTGTATTAACCTTCAGATAGCTAGGAGAGACAACCACAGTCACAGTCACAGTTAGTGTATTAATCTTCAGATAGCTCGGAGAGACAACCACAGTCACAGTTAGTGAATTCATCTTCAGATAGCTAGGAGAGACAACCACAGTCACAGTCACAGTTAGTGTATTCATCTTCAGATAGCTAGGAGAGACAACCACATATCACAGTTAGTGTATTCATCTTCAGATAGCTAGGAGAGACAACCACATATCACAGTTAGTGTATTCATCTTCAGATAGCTAGGAGAGACAACCACAGTCACAGTTAGTGTATTCATCTTCAGATAGCTAGGAGAGACTACCACATATCACAGTCACAGTTAGTGTATTCATCTTCAGATAGCTAGGTGAGACAACCACATATCACAGTCACAGTTAGTGTATTCATCTTCAGATAGCTAGGAGAGACAACCACATATCACAGTCACAGTTAGTGTATTCATCTTCAGATAGCTAGGAGAGACAACCACAGTCACAGTCACAGTTAGTGTATTAATCTTCAGATAGCTAGGAGAGACAACCACAGTCACAGTTAGTGTATTCATCTTCAGATAGCTAGGAGAGACAACCACAGTCACAGTCACAGTTAGTGTATTAATCTTCAGATAGCTCGGAGAGACAACCACAGTCACAGTTAGTGTATTAATCTTCAGATAGCTAGGAGAGACAACCACAGTCACAGTCACAGTTAGTGTATTCGTCTTCAGATAGCTAGGAGAGACAACCACAGTCACAGTCACAGTTAGTGTATTCATCTTCAGATAGCTAGGAGAGACTACCACATATCACAGTCACAGTTAGTGTATTCATCTTCACATAGCTAGGAGAGACAACCACAGTCACAGTCACAGTTAGTGTATTCATCTTCAGATAGCTAGGAGAGACAACCACATATCACAGTTAGTGTATTAATCTTCAGATAGCTAGGAGAGACAACCACAGTCACAGTTAGTGTATTCATCTTCAGATAGCTAGGAGAGACAACCACAGTCACAGTCACAGTTAGTGTATTAATCTTCAGATAGCTCGGAGAGACAACCACAGTCACAGTTAGTGTATTCATCTTCAGATAGCTAGGAGAGACAACCACAGTCACAGTCACAGTTAGTGTATTCATCTTCAGATAGCTAGGAGAGACAACCACAGTCACAGTTAGTGTATTCATCTTCAGATAGCTAGGAGAGACAACCACAGTCACAGTCACAGTTAGTGTATTAATCTTCAGATAGCTCGGAGAGACAACCACAGTCACAGTTAGTGTATTAATCTTCAGATAGCTAGGAGAGACAACCACAGTCACAGTCACAGTTAGTGTATTCATCTTCAGATAGCTAGGAGAGACAACCACAGTCACAGTTAGTGTATTCATCTTCAGATAGCTAGGAGAGACTACCACATATCACAGTCACAGTTAGTGTATTCATCTTCAGATAGCTAGGTGAGACAACCACATATCACAGTCACAGTTAGTGTATTCATCTTCAGATAGCTAGGAGAGACAACCACAGTCACAGTCACAGTTAGTGTATTCATCTTCAGATAGCTAGGAGAGACAACCACAGTCACAGTCACAGTTAGTGTATTAATCTTCAGATAGCTAGGAGAGACAACCACAGTCACAGTTAGTGTATTCATCTTCAGATAGCTAGGAGAGACAACCACAGTCACAGTCACAGTTAGTGTATTAATCTTCAGATAGCTCGGAGAGACAACCACAGTCACAGTTAGTGTATTAATCTTCAGATAGCTAGGAGAGACAACCACAGTCACAGTCACAGTTAGTGTATTCATCTTCAGATAGCTAGGAGAGACAACCACATATCACAGTCACAGTTAGTGTATTCATCTTCAGATAGCTAGGAGAGACAACCACAGTCACAGTCACAGTTAGTGTATTCATCTTCAGATAGCTAGGAGAGACAACCACAGTCACAGTTAGTGTTTTAATCTTCAGATAGCTAGGAGAGACAACCACAGTCACAGTCACAGTTAGTGTATTAATCTTCAGATAGCTAGGAGAGACAACCACAGTCACAGTCACAGTTAGTGTATTAATCTTCAGATAGCTAGGAGAGACAACCACAGTCACAGTTAGTGTATTCATCTTCAGATAGCTAGGAGAGACAACCACAGTCACAGTCACAGTTAGTGTATTAATCTTCAGATAGCTCGGAGAGACAACCACAGTCACAGTTAGTGTATTAATCTTCAGATAGCTAGGAGAGACAACCACAGTCACAGTCACAGTTAGTGTATTCATCTTCAGATAGCTAGGAGAGACAACCACAGTCACAGTCACAGTTAGTGTATTCATCTTCAGATAGCTAGGAGAGACTACCACATATCACAGTCACAGTTAGTGTATTCATCTTCAGATAGCTAGGTGAGACAACCACATATCACAGTCACAGTTAGTGTATTCATCTTCAGATAGCTAGGAGAGACAACCACAGTCACAGTCACAGTTAGTGTATTCATCTTCAGATAGCTAGGAGAGACAACCACAGTCACAGTCACAGTTAGTGTATTAATCTTCAGATAGCTAGGAGAGACAACCACAGTCACAGTTAGTGTATTCATCTTCAGATAGCTAGGAGAGACAACCACAGTCACAGTCACAGTTAGTGTATTAATCTTCAGATAGCTCGGAGAGACAACCACAGTCACAGTTAGTGTATTCATCTTCAGATAGCTAGGAGAGACAACCACAGTCACAGTCACAGTTAGTGTATTCATCTTCAGATAGCTAGGAGAGACAACCACAGTCACAGTTAGTGTATTCATCTTCAGATAGCTAGGAGAGACTACCACATATCACAGTCACAGTTAGTGTATTCATCTTCAGATAGCTAGGTGAGACAACCACATATCACAGTCACAGTTAGTGTATTCATCTTCAGATAGCTAGGAGAGACAACCACAGTCACAGTCACAGTTAGTGTATTCATCTTCAGATAGCTAGGAGAGACAACCACAGTCACAGTCACAGTTAGTGTATTAATCTTCAGATAGCTAGGAGAGACAACCACAGTCACAGTTAGTGTATTCATCTTCAGATAGCTAGGAGAGACAACCACAGTCACAGTCACAGTTAGTGTATTCATCTTCAGATAGCTAGGAGAGACAACCACATATCACAGTCACAGTTAGTGTATTCATCTTCAGATAGCTAGGAGAGACAACCACAGTCACAGTCACAGTTAGTGTATTCATCTTCAGATAGCTAGGAGAGACAACCACAGTCACAGGTAGTGTTTTAATCTTCAGATAGCTAGGAGAGACAACCACAGTCACAGTTAGTGTATTAATCTTCAGATAGCTAGGAGAGACAACCACAGTCACAGTCACAGTTAGTGTATTCATCTTCAGATAGCTAGGAGAGACAACCACAGTCACAGTCACAGTTAGTGTATTAATCTTCAGATAGCTCGGAGAGACAACCACAGTCACAGTTAGTGTATTAATCTTCAGATAGCTAGGAGAGACAACCACAGTCACAGTCACAGTTAGTGTATTCATCTTCAGATAGCTAGGAGAGACAACCACATATCACAGTCACAGTTAGTGTATTCATCTTCAGATAGCTAGGAGAGACAACCACAGTCACAGTCACAGTTAGTGTATTCATCTTCAGATAGCTAGGAGAGACAACCACAGTCACAGTTAGTGTTTTAATCTTCAGATAGCTAGGAGAGACAACCACAGTCACAGTTAGTGTATTAATCTTCAGATAGCTAGGAGAGACAACCACAGTCACAGTCACAGTTAGTGTATTCATCTTCAGATAGCTAGGAGAGACAACCACATATCACAGTCACAGTTAGTGTATTCATCTTCAGATAGCTAGGAGAGACAACCACAGTCACAGTTAGTGTATTCATCTTCAGATAGCTAGGAGAGACAACCACAGTCACAGGTAGTGTTTTAATCTTCAGATAGCTAGGAGAGACAACCACAGTCACAGTTAGTGTATTAATCTTCAGATAGCTAGGAGAGACAACCACAGTCACAGTCACAGTTAGTGTATTCATCTTCAGATAGCTAGGAGAGACAACCACATATCACAGTCACAGTTAGTGTATTAATCTTCAGATAGCTAGGAGAGACAACCACAGTCACAGTTAGTGTATTCATCTTCAGATAGCTAGGAGAGACAACCACAGTCACAGTCACAGTTAGTGTATTAATCTTCAGATAGCTCGGAGAGACAACCACAGTCACAGTTAGTGTATTAATCTTCAGATAGCTAGGAGAGACAACCACAGTCACAGTCACAGTTAGTGTATTCATCTTCAGATAGCTAGGAGAGACAACCACATATCACAGTCACAGTTAGTGTATTCATCTTCAGATAGCTAGGAGAGACAACCACAGTCACAGTCACAGTTAGTGTATTCATCTTCAGATAGCTAGGAGAGACAACCACAGTCACAGTTAGTGTTTTAATCTTCAGATAGCTAGGAGAGACAACCACAGTCACAGTTAGTGTATTAATCTTCAGATAGCTAGGAGAGACAACCACAGTCACAGTCACAGTTAGTGTATTCATCTTCAGATAGCTAGGAGAGACAACCACATATCACAGTCACAGTTAGTGTATTCATCTTCAGATAGCTAGGAGAGACAACCACAGTCACAGTTAGTGTATTCATCTTCAGATAGCTAGGAGAGACAACCACAGTCACAGTCACAGTTAGTGAATATTTTCCTCAATAAAGAAGTTGTCACCAGTCAGTTTTACAAAGAAAAGACAAGTTAGTTAGTTTTAGTTAGTGCATGTTAGTGTTAGAGACAGGTATATAGAGAGGTATAGAGATAGGTAGAGAGACAGGTAGAGAGACAGGTATAGAGACAGGTATAAAGACAGGTATAGAGAGAGGTATAGAGAGAGGTATAGAGACAGGTATAGAGAGAAGTACAGGGACAGGTATAGAGACAGGTATAGAGAGAAGTACAGGGACAGGTATAGAGACAGGTATAGAGAGAAGTACAGGGGCAGGTATAGAGAGAGGTATAGAGAGAAGTACAGGGACAGGTATAGAGAGAGGTATAGAGAGAAGTACAGGGACAGGTTTAGAGACAGGTATAGAGAGAGGTATAGAGAGAAGTACAGGGACAGGTATAGAGACAGGTATAGAGAGAGGTATAGAGACAGGTGTAGAGAGAAGTACAGGGACAGGTATAGAGACAGGTATAGAGAGAAGTACAGGGACAGGTATAGAGAGAGGTATAGAGAGAAGTACAGGGACAGGTATAGAGACAGGTATAGAGACAGGTATAGAGAGAGGTATAACGAGTGGTATAAAGAGTGGTATGGAGACAGGTATAGAGACAGGTATAGAGACAGGTATAGAGACAGGTATAGAGAGTGGTATAACGAGTGGTATAAAGAGTGGTATGGAGACAGGTATAAGACAGGTATAGAGACAGGAATAGAGAGTTATAGAGAGAGGTATGGAGACAGGTATAAAGACAGATATAGGTTTATAGACAGTTATGAAGACAGGTTTATAGACAATTATAAAGACAGGTATAGAGACAGGTATAGAGAGAGGTATGGAGACAGGTAATAAGACAGATATAGAGATAGGTTTATAGACAGTTATGAAGACAGGTTTATAGACAGTTATAAAGACAGGTATAAAGAGAGGTATAGAGAGAGGTATGGAGACAGGTATAGAGACAGGAAATTAAACTCCCACTAGCCCATTCCTCCACTTGCCATTCCTCCCCTATGCCCACTCCTCCCCTATGCCCATTCCTCCTCTAGCCGACCCCTCCACTATATCCATTCCTCCACTATGCCCATTTCTCCACTATGCCCATTTCTCCCCTATGCCCATTTCTCCCCTATGCCCATTCCTCCCCTATGCCCATTCCTCCCCTATGCCCATTCCTCCCCTATGCCCATTCCTCCCCTATGCCCACCCCTCCACTATGCCCATTCCTCCCCTATGCCATTCCTCCCCTATGCCCATTCCTCCACTATGCTCATTCCTCCCCTATGCCATTCCTCCCCTATGCCCATTCCTCCACTATGCTCATTCCTCCCCTATGCCCACCCCTCCACTATGCCCATTCCTCCCCTATGCCCACCCCTCCACTATGCCCACCCCTCCACTATGCTCATTCCACCCCTATGCCCACCCCTCCATTATGCCCATTCCTCCACTATGCCCACCCCTCCACTATGCCCACCCCTCCACTATGCCAATTCCTCCCCTATGCCCACCCCTCCACTATGCTCATTCCTCCCCTATGCCCACCCCTCCACTATGCCCATTCCTCCACTATGCCCATTCCTTCCCTATGCCCATTCCTCCACTATGCCCACCCCTCCACTATGCCCACCCCTCCCCTATGCCCACCCCTCCCCTATGCCCATTCCTCCCCTATGCCCACCCCTCCCCTATGCCCATTCTTCCCCTATGCCCATTCCTTCCCTATGCCCATTCCTCCCCTATGCCCATCCCTCCCCTATGCCCATTCCTCCCCTGTGCCCACCCATCCCCTTTGCCCATTTCTCCCCTATGCCCATGCCTCCCCTATGCCCACCCCTCCCCTATGCCCATTCCTCCCCTATGCCCACCCATCCTCTATGCCCACCCATCCCCTATGCCCATTCCTCCTCTAGCCCACCCCTCCACTATGCCCATTCCTCCACTATGCCCATTTCTTCCCTATGCCCATTTCTCCACTATGCCCATTTCTCCCCTATGCCCATTCCTCCCCTATGCCCATTCCTCCAGTATGCTCATTCCTCCCCTATGCCCACCCCTCCACTATGCCCATTCCTCCCATATGCCCACCCCTCCACTATGCTCATTCCACCCCTATGCCCACCCCTCCATTATGCCCATTCCTCCACTATGCCCATTCCTCCACTATGCCCATTCTTCCCCTATGCCCACCCCTCCCCTATGCCCATTATTCCCCTATGCCCACCTCTCCCCTATGCCCATTCTTCCCCTATGCCCACCCCTCCCCTATGCCCATTCCTCCACTATGCCCACCCCACCCCTATGCCCATTCCTCCCCTATGCCCACCCCTCCCCATGCCAATTCCTCCCCTATGCCCACCCCTCCTCTATGCCCATTCCTCCCCTATGCCCACCCCTCCTCTATGCCCATTCCTCCACTATGCCCACCCCTCCTCTATGCCCATTCCTCCACTATGCCCACCCCTCCTCTATGCCCATTCCTCCCCTATGCCCACCCCTCCTCTATGCCCATTCCTCCACTATGCCCATTCCTCCTCTATGCCCATTCCTCCACTATGCCCACCCCTCCTCTATGCCCATTCTTCCACTATGCCCACCCATCCACTATGCCCATTCCTCCACTATGCCCATTCCTCCACTATGCCCACCCCTCCACTATGCCCACCCCTCCACTATGCCCATTCCTCCCCTATGCCCACCCCTCCACTATGCTCATTCCTCCCCTATGCCCACCCCTCCACTATGCCCATTCCTCCACTATGCCCATTCCTTCCCTATGCCTATTCCTCCACTATGCCCACCCCTCCTCTATGCCCTTTCTTCTACTATGCCCACCCATCCACTATGCCCATTCCTCCACTATGCCCACCCCTCTACTATGCCCACGCCTCCACTATGCCCATTCCTCCCCTATGCCCACCCCTCCACTATGCTCATTCCTCCCCTATGCCCACCCCTCCACTATGCCCATTCCTCCACTATGCCCATTCCTTCCCTATGCCCATTCCTCCACTATGCCCACCCCTCCCCTATGCCCACCCCTCCCCTATGCTCATTCCTCCGATATGCCCACCCCTCCACTATGCCCATTCCTCCACTATGCCCATTCCTTCCCTATGCCCATTCCTCCACTATGCCCACCCCTCCCCTATGCCCACCCCTCCCGTATGCCCATTCTTCCCCTATGCCCACCCCTCCCCTATGTCCATTCCTCCCCTATGCCCACCCATCCCCTCTGCCCATTCCTCCTCCAGGCCACCCCTCCACTATGCCCATTCCTCCACTATGCCCATTTCTCCCCTATGCCCATTTCTCCCCTATGCCCATTCCTCCCCTATGCCCATTCCTCCACTATGCTCATTCCTCCTCTATGCCCACCCCTGCTCAACGTATCTGGTCTCCAGCCCGGAGTCTTCAGCGACGGTCTGCAGCCCGGAAACTTCAGCGACGGCCTGCAGCCCAGAGTCTTCAGCGGCGGCCTGCAGCCCCGAGTCTTCAGCGGCGGTCTGCCGCCCCGAGTCTTCAGCGGCGGCCTGCAGCCCCGAGTCTTCAGCGACGGTCTGCAGCCCCGAGTCTTCAGCGATGGTCTGCATCCCCGAGTCGTCAGCGGCGGCCTGCAGCCCAGAGTCTTCAGCGGCGGTCGGCAGTTCAGAACCTCCGGCGCTGATCCACGGTCTGGTTCCTTCGGATCAGCGGGCGGTGTGGGGGCTACGCCCCGAACCAGAGCCACCGCCAATTATAGATGCCCACCCGGACCCTCCCCAATAGGTTCAGGTTTGCGGCCGGGGGGGGGGTACTGTCACACTCTGACCTAGGAGAGCTGTGTTTTCTCTGTTTAGCTTGGCCAGGGTGTGATAGGTGGGTGGGCATTCTATGTTTTGTTTCCAATCAGAGGCAGGTGTCTATCGTTGTCTCTGATTGGAAGCCATACTTAGGCAGCCTGTTTTTCCTTTGTTTTTTTGTGGGTAGTAGTTTTCCGTTTAGTTGTGAGTACCTGACGGAACTGTCTGCTGTCATTTTTTGTTTAATTTGTATAGTGTTAATTTCTTCATTAAACTCAAGATGAACATATTCCACGCTGCACCTTGGTCTACTCATTACGACGCCTGTGACACGCTTAGAATAACGTTTGTCCACATAGGAGAACCTTAAGTGTTTTACCTGGAACCCAAACAAGTTCTTCAAAGGGTTCTCCTATGGGGACAGCCGAAAAACCCTTTAGGTTCTAGATAGCACCTTTTTTTCTTAAGAGTTTAATGTGAAAATCTCAGACGTTTTTCAGAATGCATTTTCTCCTACTTGTCTCCTAAGTGGGTTAATAACAAGTTGATCAGCTTTCAAAGCAGAATAACTTTCCCGTGTAAAAACGGATGCATTGGATCTGATTGATCTCTGCTTAACTTTAGTTTTTTGTATTTTATTTGATAAAAGTACAGACTCAGAGCTTCAATATGGTATATATAGTGTAGTTGGAGTAATCACGGCAGTTAAGCGGCTTCAACTGACGTTTATATACCATTTGGAAGCTCTGAGTCTGTACTTTCATAAAATTATTATTTTATTTTTTTTAAAAGCTAGAAAAGCAAGTCACTTAAAGGTCCAATGCAGCTGTTTTATATCAATATCAAATCATTTCATGCTAACAATTAAATACCTTTTACTGTGATTGTTTTCTATTAAATTAGTCAAAAAGAAACCAATGTATAGTTTCTTAGAAAATAGCAATTTCTCAAGAAAGAATTTAGCTAGGACTGTCTGGAAGGGGTCTGAGTGGGGAGGGGAAAACTGAAAGCTAGCTGTTATTGGCAGAGAGGATTGGAACTCTTTCTTATTGGTCTATTAATAATATTAACACCTGGTGATGTCACCATGGAAGGCCAAAACTCCATCCCACCAAAACAGGCTGATATCTTTTCAAACAGTTATTACTCTAAAAAGGCATTATCCTAATTTTCACAATTTCACAGTAATATTCCAACCTCATAGTTTGGAAATATACAGAAAAAAAACCTTGGAAAATGGTGTTTTTGACTACACTGGGCCTTTAAATCTAGTCGCAAACGTAGCCAAGGCTGATTTGATTTGATTCTCTACCCTTCACCAACACTAACGATATGATCTTGGTCAGGTCGTATTGTACAAGAGGTTAGGTAAAGGCTAAATAAACCCAGAGGTTTCCACTTGTACACTCCCCGTGCATCTAAAAACACTGGATGGGTGCAAGCATGGCTGTATAGGAGGGAGTTTCCACCATATTCCTCACCACAGTCCATTCCTTTCAAATCCATGTGAGGGAGTGTACGAGTGCACACGATGGGCACGCACACACACACACGCACACACACACACACACACACACACACACACACACACACACACACACACACACACACACACACACACACACACACACGCACACGCACACCACTCCATATCACAACACCGCCACAATCAATACACTCCAGACTGACTCCTCATGCAGGACACTGAACAGATCAATAATTTTAAAAAGGTTAGACGTCAAACTATTAAATACCTGATCAATCCCAACGGCGATCTGTAGCCTATAGTGCTTCTGTATAAATCTATACATATCGTATCCTTTCAAGACGGAAATAGGAAATATCTCCTTCACCATCATGTCAACCTCCTTAGAGGTTCATACGTCAATATTGGTTCAAATACAACATCTGGAATGTGTCTAGAAATTTGAATCACTACTTTCTGAAATGCTTAGACCATGTACAAGCTGCATGATTACCTCAGTTTCAAATATCCATATAGGTGTTGGGGTGATCTCTCTTCAAATGTTGTTATCTCTTCTAACCCCGAAATCCTCATCATGTACACAGTGTATTTCCCCAGGCCTTGTAACAGGGCTGTGTAACAGGGCCGTGTAACAGGGCTATAGGTGTGTGGACCACAATAGGTCTCTTCAAATTGTACAATATCTACCACAAATGGCATGTAGTCTACCACTCATCATCTACCTCCCCAAATGCCTAGACATGTACCCTACAATAGACAGTGTATTTCCCCAGGCCTTGTGAGGGGTCTATTTTAGGAAGGAAGATCTAGGCAAACAGCTGGAATATTCCATGTTGAAGCTATTCATCTCATTTCTTAAAGCGGTCAGCATTTAGAACTAGTTAAGATGAGAGGAAACTACCCTAGGCTTCTGTAGCCTGGTGAGACTGTACATTTAAAGCTAGGAGGAAACTTTCCTAGCCAGGTGAGACTGTACATTTAAAGCTGGGAGGACAGACTTCCCTGGCCAGGTGAGACTTTGAACATAAGAAAACTGGAAGTCTACTGCATTAAAGCATTGCAGTGTCAAACCTATCAATGTGATGAAATTCACATAACACTTTGTGAATACCAAATGAGACCCTATTCCCTGTGTAGTGCACTACTTTTGTCCAGGGCCAATAGCACACTATTAGACTTACTGGGAATAGTCTGTGAAACACAAAAGTAGGAATTCTGCAAGCACTAGTGTCCAACCTTAACCTGTCAATTTTATGTAATTCCCATAACATGCTCTACTTCAGGGCTGCCCAAACCTCTTCCTGGAGATCTACTGTCCTGTAGGTTTTCAGCCCAACTTTAATTTAGCATATCAGATCAGCTAGTTAAGGTCTTGTTGAGTAGCTAATTAGTAGAATCACGTGTTTTAAATTAGGGTTGGACTGGAAACCCACAGGACGGTTGATCTCCAGGAAGTGTGTTGGACTGGAAACCCACAGGATGGTAGATCTCCAGGAAGAGGGTTGGACTAGAAACCCACAGGATGGTAGATCTCCAGGAAGAGGGTTGGACTGGAAACCCACAGGATGGTAGATCTCCAGGAAGAGGGTTGGACTGGAAACCCACAGGACGGTAGATCTCCAGGCAGAGGGTAAGACTGGAAACCCACAGGACGGTAGATCTACAGGAAGAGGGTTGGACTGGATACCCACAGGACGATAGATCTCCAGGAAGTGGGTTGGACTGGATACCCACAGGACGGTAGATCTGCAGGAAGATGGTTGGACTGAAAACCCACAGGACGATAGATCTCCAGGAAGAGGGTTGGACTGGAAACCCACAGGATGATAGATCTACAGGAAGAGGGTTGGACTGGATACCCACAGGACGATAGATCTCCAGGAAGTGGGTTGGACTGGATAACCACAGGACGGTAGATCTGCAGGAAGATGGTTGGACAGGAAACCCACAGGACGATAGATCTCCAGGAAGAGGGTTGGACTGGAAACCCACAGGACGATAGATCTCCAGGAAGAGGGTTGGACTGGAAACTCACAGGACGATAGATCTCCAGGAAGAGGGTTGGACTGGAAACCCACAGGATGGTAGATCTACAGGAAGAGGGTTTGACTGGAAACCCACAGGATCATAGATCTCCAGGAAGAGGGTTGGACTGGAAACCCACAGGACAATAGATCTCCAGGAACAGGGTTGGACTGGAAACCCACAGGATGATAGATCTCCAGGAAGAGGGTTGGACTGGAAACCCACAGGACGATATATCTCCAGGAAGAGGGTTGGACTGGAAATCCCCAGGACGGTAGATAATCCAGGAAGAGGGTTGGACTGAAAATCCACAGCATGGTAGATGTCCAGGAAGAGGGTTGGACTGAAAACCCACAGGACGGTAGATATCCAGGAAGTGGGTTGGACTGGATACCCACAGGACGGTAGATCTCCAGGAAGATGGTTGGACTGGAAACCCACAGGACGATAGATCTCCAGGAAGAGGCTTGGACTGCCCTGCTCTACGGTCCTTCAAATACATCAATCAGTCACATGTCATTCAGCTGTTAGTAGGTGAGGCATTGCAGGGGCTATATACACTGCTAAAAATAATAAAGGGAACACTTAAACAACACAATGTAACTCCAAGTCAATCACACTTCTGTGAAATCAAACTGTCCACTTAGGAAGCAACACTGATTGACAATAAATTTCACATGCTGTTGTGCAAATGGAATAGGCAACAGGTGGAAATTATAGGCAATTAGCAAGACACCCCCAATAAAGGAGTGGTTCTGCAGGTGGTGACCACAGACCACTTCTCAGTTCCTATGCTTCCTGGCTGATGTTTTGGTCACTTTTGAATGCTGGCGGTGCTTTCACTCTAGTGGTAGCATGAGACGGAGTCTACAACCCACACAAGTGGCTCAGGTAGTGCAGCTCATCCAGAATGCGAGCTGTGGCAAGAAGGTTTGCTGTGTCTGTCAGCGTTGTGTCCAGAGCATGGAGGCGCTACCAGGAGACAGGATGGTACATCAGGAGACGTGGAGGAGGCCGTAGGAGGGCAACAACCCAGCAGCAGGACCGCTACCTCCGCCTTTGTGCAAGGAGGAGCAGGAGGAGCACTGCCAGAGCCCTGCAAAATGACCTCCAGCAGGCCACAAATGTGCATGTGTCTGCTCAAACGGTCAGAAACAGACTCCATGAGGGTGGTATGAGGGCCCGGCATCCACAGGTGGGGGTTGTGCTTACAGCCCAACACCGTGCAGGACGTTTGGCATTTGCCAGAGAACACCAAGATTGGCAAATTCGCCACTGGCGCCCTGTGCTCTTCACAGATGAAAGCAGGTTCACACTGAGCACATGTGACAGACGTGACAGAGTCTGGAGACGCCGTGGAGAACATTCTGCTGCCTGTAACATCCTCCAGCATGACCGGTTTGGCGGTGGGTCAGTCATGGTGTGGGGTGGCATTTCTTTGGGGGGCCGTACAGCCCTCCATGTGCTCGCCAAAGGTAGCCTGACTGCCATTAGGTACAGAGATGAGATCCTCAGACCCCTTGTGAGACCATATGCTGGTGCGGTTGGCCCTGGGTTCCTCCTAATGCAAGACAATGCTAGACCTCATGTGGCTGGAGTGTGTCAGCAGTTCCTGCAAGAGGAAGGCATTGATGCTATGGACTGGCCCGCCTGTTCCCCAGACCTGAATCCAATTGAGCACATCTGGGACATCATGTCTCGCTCCATCCACCAACGCCACGTTGCACCACAGACTGTCCAGGAGTTGGCGAATGCTTTAGTCCAGGTCTGGGAGGAGATCCTTCAGGAGACCATCCGCCACCTCATCAGGAGCATGCCCAGGCGTTGTAGGGAGGTCATAACGGCACGTGGAGGCCACACACACTACTGAGCCTTATTTTGACTTATTTTAATAAGGACATTACATCAAAGTTGGATCAGCCTGTAGTGTGGTTTTCCACTTTAATTTTGAGTGTGACTCCAAATCCAGACCTCCATGGGTTGATAAATTGGATTTCCATTGATTATTTTTGTGTGATTTTGTTGTCAGCACATTCACACAAAAATAATCAATGGAAATTGAAAGAAAAAGAAAAAAGTATTTAATAAGATTATTTCATTCATTCAGATCTAGGATGTGTTATTTTAGTGTTCCCTTTATTTTTTAGAGCAGTGTATATATATATATATATATATATATATTGTACCTTTATTTAACTAGGCAAATCAGTTAAGACCAAATTCTTATTTACAATGTCAGCCTACTGTGGAACAGTGGGTTAACTGCCTTGTTCAGGGGCAGAAGGACAGATTTTTACCTTGTTCAGCAACCTTTCAGTTACTGTCCCAACCCTCTAACCACTAGGCTACCTGCCGCCCTAAAACCCCAAACTGTTCACTAGTTGTATTGCATAATGGAATGACTGATGACATGCTCCAAATCTGATGCTAGAGGTGAGCTGATATACCTGTGAATATAGTGGAGAGATGGAGAGAAAAGCTAGTCCCTTCCTATTTGCTGTCTTATTGAAGTTAGTATGGACTGTGTAAGAAAAACATGAGCCAGTACAGACTGTACACTGAAACCACAAACCACACCAATACAGACTGTACACTGAAACCACAAACCACACCAATACAGACTGTACACTGAAACCACAAACCACACCAATACAGACTGTACACTGAAACCACAAACCACACCAATACAGACTGTACACTCAAACCACACCAATACAGACTGTATACTGAAAACATAAACCACACCAATACAGACTGTACACTGAAAACACAAACCATACCAATACAGACTGTACAATGAAACCACAAACCATACCAATACAGACTGTACACTGAAACCACAAACCACAAACCACACCAATACAGACTGTACACTGAAACCACAAACCACAAACCACACCAATACAGACTGTACAATGAAACCACAAACCATACCAATACAGACTGTACACTGAAACCACAAACCACAAACCACACCAATACAGACTGCACACTGAAACCACAAACCACACCAATACAGACTGTACACTGAAACCACAAACCATACCAATACAGACTGTACACTGAAACCACAAACCATACCAATACAGACTGTACACTGAAAACATACCAATACAGACTGTACACTGAAAACATACCAATACAGACTGTACACTGAAAACACAAACCACACCAGTACAGACTGTACACTGAAAACATACCAATACAGACTGTACACTGAAAACACAAACCACACCAGTACAGACTGTACACTGAAACCACAAACCACACCAATACAGACTGTACACTGAAAACACAAACCACACCATTGGTTCAGAGAAATGAAATTGTCCTGTGCATTGTAGAACAGACAAAGTCTTGATTTAAGAATGAGAGAGAGAGAGAGAGAGAGGGAGAGGTAGAGAGAACGAGAGGTATAGAGAACAAGAGAACGAGAGAATGAGAGAACGAGAGAGAGAGAGAACGAGAGAGAGAACTAGAGAGAGAGCGAGAACAAGAGAGAGAGAACGAGAGAGAGAGAACAAGAGAGTGAGAGAATGAGAGAGAGAACAAAAGAGAGAGCGAGAACAAGAGAGAGAGAACGAGAGAGAGAGAACAAGAGAGAGAGAATGAGAGAGAGAACAAAAGAGAGAGCGAGAACAAGAGAGAGAGAACGAGAGAGCGAGAACAAGAGAGAGAGAACGAGAGAGAGAGAACAAGAGAGTGAGAGAATGAGAGAGAGAACAAAAGAGAGAGCGAGAACAAGAGAGAGAGAACGAGAGAGAGAGAACAAGAGAGAGAGAATGAGAGAGAGAACTAGAGAGAGAGAACAAGAGAGAGAGAACGAGAGAGAGAGAGAACGAGAGAGAGAGAGAACGAGAGAGAGAGAACAAGAGAGAGAGAACGAGGGAGAACGAGAGAACGAGAGAGAGAGAATGAGAGAGAGAGAACAAGAGAGAACGAGAGAGAGAGAGAGCGAGATCAAGAGAGAGAGAGAACGAGAGAGAGAGAGAGAACAAGAGAGAGAGAGAATGAGAGAGAGAGAATGAGAGAGAGAGAACAAGAGAGAGAGAGAGAACGAGAGAGAGAGAACGAGAGAGAGAGAGAGAACGAGAGCGAGAGAGAGAACGAGAGAGAGCGAACAAGAGAGAGAGAGAATGAGAGAGAGAGCGAGAGTGAGAGAGAGAGCGAGAGAACGAGAGAGAGAGAGAACGAGAGAGAAAACGAGAGAGAGAGAGAACAAGAGAGAGAGAAAGAGAGAGAGAGAGAACAAGAGAGAGAGAGAACGAGAGAGAGAACTAGAGAGAGAGCGAGAACAAGAGAACGAGAGAGAGAGGGAGAGCGAGAGAGAGAGAACAAGAGAGAGAGGGAGGGAGATCGAGAGAGAGAAAACAAGAGAGAGAGAGAACGAGAGAGAGAGAACAAGAGAGAGAGAACGAGAGAGAGAATTAGAGAGAGAGCGAGAACAAGAGAGAGAACGAGAGAGAGAATGAGAGAGAGAGAGAACAAGAGAGAGAGAGAACGAGAGAGAGAGAACAAGAGAGAGAACTAGAGAGAGAGCGAGAACAAGAGAGAGAGAGAACGAGAGAGAACGAGAGAGAGAGAGAGAGAGAACAAGAGAGAGAGAGAGAACAAGAGAGAGAGAGAGAGAGAACAAGAGAACGAGAGCGAGAGGGAGAGCGAGAGAGAGAGAACAAGAGAGAGAGGGAGATCGAGAGAGAGAGAACAAGAGAGAGAGAACGAGAGAGAGAGAACTAGAGAGAGAACTAGAGAGAGAGCGATAACAAGAGAGAGAGAGAACGAGAGAGAGAACGAGAGAGAGAGAGAGAACAAGAGAGAGAGAGAGAACAAGAGAGAGAGAGAACGAGAGAGAGAGAGAACAAGAGAATGAAGAATGAGAGAATGAGAGTGAGAGAATGAGAGAGAGAGTGAGTGAGAGAATGAGAGAGAGAGAACAAGAGAGAGAGAGAGAGAGAACGAGAGAGAACTAGAGAGAGCGAGAACGAGAGAGAGAACGAGAGAGAGAACAAGAGAGAGAGAACGAGAGAGAGAGCGAGAGAACGAGCGAGAACGAGAGAGAGAGAGCGAGAACAAGAGAGAGAGAGAATGAGAGAGAACGAGAGAGAGAGAGAGAGAACTAGAGAGAGAGCGAGAACAAGAGAGAGAGAACGAGAGAGAGAGAACGAGAGAGAGAGAACGAGAGAGAGAGAACAAGAGAGAGAGAACGAGAGAGAGAGCGAGAGAACGAGAGAGAACGAGAGAGAGAGCGAGAGAACGAGAGAGAACGAGAGAGAGAGAGCGAGAACAAGAGAGAGAGAGAGAATGAGAGAGAACGAGAGAGAGAGAGAGAGAGAGAGAGAGAGAGAGAGAGAGAGAGAGAGGATTGGTGGGACATAAATGTGAAATAAATGCAGACAACCTCCACCTCTATTTGTTTCCTCCACCATTCAGCCTCCCTCCCTCCCACAAGCATCTCTTCTTCCACCCTTCATCTCCTCCTCTCACCCCTCTCTTCCATTCCTCCTCTCATCCCTCTCTCTGTTTCCTCTCCTCTCTTCCATCCTCCTCTTTCCTGTGTTTTTGCTTCACACCAGACTGTAGAACAGACAAAAAATACATGTGTTGTGTTGGCTTCTGTCTCACTGTCCCTGAAGGAAAGTTTATAGAGAACAAAGAACAGATAGCAGCATCAGCGAGGACAGAACAACTCCAGATAGCAGCAACACAATATAACTCAGGGAAGAGGGGACAGGAGAGGAGGAGAGAGGAGGAGAGAGGAGACGAGAGGAGAGGAGAGGAGAGGAGTGGAGAGGAGTGGAGATGGGAGGGGAAGAGAGGAGGGGAGAGGAGGGAAGATGAGATGGGAGGAGTGGAGATGGGAGAGGAGCGGAGAGGAGATGAGATGGGAGGTGAAGAGAGCCTGTCATAAATGTGAAGTGTGGAATACGATGACTGTATTATTGATTTACAAAATATAAAGTAAACATTAGTAGGGGTTATTAATCGCACTGTGTCACTTCTTTAGGAAAATGGACTCTGGTGATTATCGTAATGGATATGATCGAAGACTTAGGCAGGTTGCCACGGCGGTAAAATGGAGAGAAGGAGAGATAGAGGCAATAGGAAAGAAGCAAAGAGAAAGGTGTATATACAGTATATACAGAGAGAGAGACAGAGACAGAGACAGAGACAGAGAGACAGAGAGAGAGAGAGAGAGAGAGAGAGAGAGAGAGAGAGACAAAGAGAGAGAGAGATAGAGAGTTATCAACTAATCAACGTTAAGCCCATTTGGTGCATCAGTGACATTTTACAAGACACATGAGCTACCACCATAGTACACTGTTGTTTCAGCTGTAAGGTTACAGTACCTGCCTTTCTCACAGGCCATTCCCCTAACACATTCATGTAACACAGATACACAGATACTCACATCAACACAGATAAATATAGAATTTTAAACTATTTTGAGACCTTGGTATATATTGATGGGATTGACTGCATGTTTGTACCTGGTGCGTTGTGGAAGTCATACCGACCATTATGAGGGGGAGCGTGAGTGACTATTACAACCCAGTAGGATGTTGAAGACATTAGGCAGTTGTTGTTTTTTTGTTATTGTTTGTTTCAAGCCTATCCCAAACCTTTATCCTTGGCTAAACAACTAAAAAAAAATGGCTAAACTTAAGTGTAACCTTCAATCTACACACAATAACCCCCCCACCCTCATCAATCTACACACAATAACCCCCCATCAATCTACACACAATAACCCCCCCTCATCAATCTACACACAATAACCCCCCATCAATCTACACACAATAACCCCCATCAATCTAAACACAATAACCCCCATCAATCTACACACAATAACCCCCCCTCATCAATCTACACACAATAACCCCCCCATCAATCTACACACAATAACCCCCCTCATCAATCTACACATAATAACCCCCCATCAATCTACACACAATAGCCCCCCATCAATCTACACACAATAACCCCCATCAATCTACACACATAACCCCCCTCATCAATCTACACACAATAACACCCCTCATCAATCTACACACAATAACCCCCCTCATCAATCTACACACAATAACCCCCCTCATCAATCTACACACAATAACCCCCCTCTTCAATCTACACACAATAACCCCCTCATCAATCTACACAATAACCCCCCCCCCCCCATCAATCTACACACAATAACCCCCCTCATCAATCTACACACAATATCCCCCCATCAATCGATACACAATAACCCCCCATCAATCTACAAACAATAACCCCCCCTCATCAATCTACACACAATAACCCCCATCAATCTACAAACAATAACCCCCCCACAATCTACACACAATAACCCCCCATCAATCTACACACAATAACCCATAACGACAAAGCAAAAATTGTTTTTTAGACATTTTTGTAACCTAAGTCTTCGATCGTAACCTCCCTGACCTGGAACTCTGGAGCTCTGTCAGACTGACTATCGGGTTCTTGGTCCCCTCCCTGATCAAGGCCCTTCTCCCCTGATTACTCAGTTGGACCAGGCGGCCAGCTCAAGGAAGAGTCTTGGTGGTTCCAAACTTCTTCCATTTCAGCATGACAGAGGCCACTATGTTCTTGGGGACCTTCAATGCTGCAGCAGAAATTCCTTCAACCTCATAGTTTGGTTTTTGCTCTGACATGCACTGTCAACCGTGGCACCTTATATAAATCCAATCAATTGGAATTTACCACAGGTGGACTCCAATCAAGTTATAGAAACATCTCAAGGATGATCAATGGAAACAGGATGCACCTGAGCTCAATTTCGAGTCTCATAGCAAATGGTCTGAATACTTATGTTTCTTTTTAATATATATGCATTTGCAAACATTTCCAAAAACCTGGTTTCGCTTCGTTGATGAAGATTTGTATTTTTTTTTCATCCAGCTGATAGGGACTAGATATCTGCAGTGTCGACTGAGAGAGTTTTATGGGGATTATTTTATTATGACTTCCACAGAGGTCACGGACATCAAGTCTTTTCTGCTCTGTGTAAAGATTTTTTTAAATTTATATTTAATTTAACCTTTATTTAAACTAGGCAAGTCAGTTAAGAACAAATTCTGATTTACAATGACGGCCTACCCTGGGAAAAACCCTAACAACGCTGGGCCAATTGTACGCCGCCCAATGGGACTCCCAATCACAGCCGGATTTGATACAGCCTGGATTCGAGCCAGGTACTGTAGTGACGCGACTAGCATTGAGATGCAGTGCCTTAGACCGCTGAACCAGGGTCTGTAGTGACTCCTCTAGCACTGAGATGCAGCGCCTTAGACCGCTGAACCAGGGTCTGTAGTGATGCCTCTAGCACTGAGATGCAGCGCCTTAGACCGCTGTGCCACTCGGGAGTCTACGGGGTTAATGCATAAACTTAAGTTTTAGTTTCACTTTTGCAGAGTTTGACTGACAGCTAAGATACAGCAACTCATGGTGTAATTAAAAGGTCAAGCCGTGGCGTAGTTCTGTTGCTGCAGAGACACGGGTTGACGTTTTATTTGGAGATTGGGTTGCTGACAGAATGCTGACATTCACTTTTTAAGAATGTGAGTGATTTTTCTCTCAAACATGCAATGGACCCCAGGAAGAGTAGCTGCGGCTTTCGCAACAGCTAATGGGGATCCTAATAAAATACCAAATACCACAACATCCTCCTATTACCCCTTTTCCATGTCTCTCTCCCTCTCTCTCCCTCTCTCTACCTGTCTCTCCCTCCCTCTCCCTGTCTCTCCCTCTCTCTCCCTGTCTCTCCCTCTCTCTCCTTGTCTCTCCCTCCCTCTCCCTCTCTCTCCCTCTCTCTCCCTGTCTCTCCCTCTCTCTCCCTGTCTCTCTCCCTCTCTCTCCCTGTCTCTCCCTCTCTACCTGTCTCTCCCTCCCTCTCCCTCTCTCCCTCTCTCTCCCTGTCTCTCCCTCTCTCTCCCTGTCTCTCCCTCCCTCTCCCTCTCTCCCTGTCTCTCCCTGTCTCTCCCTCTCTCTCCCTGTCTCTGTCCCTCTCTCTACCTGTTTCTCCCTCTGTCTCTATCCCTCTGTCTCCCTCTCTCCCCTGTCTCTCCCTCTCTCCCTGTCTCTCTCCCTCTCTTTCCCTGTCTCTCTCCCTCTCTTTCCTTGTCACTCTCCCTGTCTCTCTCCCTCTCTTTCCCTGTCTCTGTCCTTGTCTCTCTCCCTCTCTTTCCTTGTCTCTCTCCGTGTCTCTCTACCTGTCTCTCCCTCCCCCTCTCCCCCTCTCTGTCTCTCTCCCTGTCTCTCCCTCTCTCTCCCTGTCTCTCCCTCTCTTTCCCTGTTTCTCTCCCTGTCTCTCTCCCTCTCTTTTCCTGTCTCTCTCCCTGTCTCTCTCCCTCTCTTTCCTTGTCTCTCTCCCTGTCTCTCCTTCCCTCATTCACTGTCCATCCATCAGCCAGTGCTCCAGTAGAGCGTGGAGGGTCTGAGGATTGTCCTCATAAATTGTGTGTCGGTGTGTGTGTGTGTCAGTGTTTGTGTGTGTGTCAGGGTGCAGAGGGGACTAAGTGAGCAGTAAATAACAGAGGGTCCCGCCACCACCCGCATGCTGTGGCCACGTTTCCCACCACGCAAGATTACCCATGATACCCCAGGAGGAACGGCTGCTTCCCCTGAGTGATGAATGGAGAAATGGACGAGAACGAGCGAGAGAGAGGGAGAGAGAGAGAGAGAGAGAGATGGAGAGAGGGAGAGAGAGGGAGAAAGTAAGAGAGGGGGAGGGTAAAGAGGATGGGGAGGGGGAAGAGAGAGAAACCCCTCCACCATTACCTCAGCTTTGACAGAGCAGAGTGGGAAAGGAGAGAGAGAGAGAGAGAGAGAGAGAGAGAGAGAGAAGGAGACGAGAAGGTGAGGTATGTCTGGAACCCCAGCTTGTCGATCTAAATTGATGAGTGTCTGTATATCTCTATAAGAGAAGCTGTTTTTCTCTCTCTGTAATAACAGATCGCTCACCAGACATATCTAACTGGCCCATTCTTCATTCTCCCTCTCCTTTCAACATCTCCCCCTCTCTTTATCCCTCCATCTGTCTCACTCTCTCTTTTTAATCTCCATTCTCCTTTTGCATTTCTCTATCCTCTCCTCTTCTGTTTCTCTCCTCTTCTGTTTCTCTCCTCTTCTGTTTCTCTCCTCTTCTGTTTCTCTCCTCTTCTGTTTCTCTCCTCTTCTGTTTCTCTCCTCTTCTGTTTATCTCCTCTCCTCTTCTGTTTCTCTCCTCTTCTGTTTCTCTCCTCTTCTGTTTCTCTCCTCTTCTGTTTATCTCCTCTCCTCTTCTGTTTCTCTCCTCTTCTGTTTCTCTCCTCTTCTGTTTCTCTCCTCTTCTGTTTCTCTCCTCTTCTGTTTCTCTCCTCTTCTGTTTCTCTCCTCTTCTGTTTCTCTCCTCTTCTGTTTCTCTCCTCTTCTGTTTCACTCCTCTCCTCTTCTGTTTCTCTCCTCTTCTGTTTCTCTCCTCTTCTGTTTCTCTCCTCTTCTGTTTCTCTCCTCTTCTGTTTCTCTCCTCTTCTGTTTCTCTCCTCTTCTGTTTATCTCCTCTTCTGTTTCTCTCCTCGTCTGTTTCTCTCCTCTCCTCTTCTGTTTCTCTCCTCGTCTGTTTCTCTCCTCTTCTGTTTCTCTCCTCTTCTGTTTCTCTCCTCTTCTGTTTCTCTCCTCTTCTGTTTATCTCCTCTCCTCTTCTGTTTCTCTCCTCTTCTGTTTCTCTCCTCTTCTGTTTCTCTCCTCTTCTGTTTCTCTCCTCTTCTGTTTCTCTCCTCTTCTGTTTCTCTCCTCTTCTGTTTCTCTCCTCTTCTGTTTCACTCCTCTCCTCTTCTGTTTCTCTCCTCTTCTGTTTCTCTCCTCTTCTGTTTCTCTCCTCTTCTGTTTCTCTCCTCTTCTGTTTCTCTCCTCTTCTGTTTCTCTCCTCTTCTGTTTCTCTCCTCTTCTGTTTCTCTCCTCGTCTGTTTCTCTCCTCTTCTGTTTCTCTCCTCGTCTGTTTCTCTCCTCTCCTCTTCTGTTTCTCTCCTCGTCTGTTTCTCTCCTCTTCTGTTTCTCTCCTTTTCTCTTTCTCTCTCCTCGTCTGTTTCTCTCCTCTCCTCGTCTGTTTCACTCCTCTCCTCTTCTGTTTCTCTCCTCTTCTGTTTCTCTCCTTTTCTCTTTCTCTCTCCTCGTCTGTTTCACTCCTCTCCTCTTCTGTTTCTCTCCTCGTCTGTTTCTCTCCTCTTCTGTTTCACTCCTCTCCTCTTCTGTTTCTCTCCTCTTCTGTTTCTCTCCTCTTCTGTTTCTCTCCTCTTCTGTTTCTCTCCTCTTCTGTTTCTCTCCTCTTCTGTTTCTCTCCTCTTCTGTTTCTCTCCTCTTCTGTTTCTCTCCTCTCCTCTTCTGTTTCTCTCCTCTTCTGTTTCTCTCCTTTTCTCTTTCTCTCTCCTCGTCTGTTTCTCTCCTCTCCTCTTCTGTTTCTCTCCTCTTCTGTTTCTCTCCTCTTCTGTTTCTCTCCTCTCCTCTTCTGTTTCTCTCCTCTTCTGTTTCTCTCCTTTTCTCTTTCTCTCTCCTCGTCTGTTTCTCTCCTCTCCTCTTCTGTTTCTCTCCTCGTCTGTTTCTCTCCTCTTCTGTTTCTCTCCTTTTCTCTTTCTCTCTCCTCGTCTGTTTCTCTCCTCTCCTCGTCTGTTTCACTCCTCTCCTCGTCTGTTTCTCTCCTCTTCTGTTTCTCTCCTCTTCTGTTTCTCTCCTCTCCTCTTCTGTTTCTCTCCTCTTCTGTTTCTCTCCTCTTCTGTTTCTCTCTCCTCTTCTGTTTCTCTCTTCTCCTCTTCTCTTTCTCTCCTCTCCTCTTCTGTTTCTCTCCTCTTCTGTTTCTCTCCTCTTCTGTTTCTCTCCTCTTCTGTTTCTCTCCTCTTCTGTTTCTCTCCTCTTCTGTTTCTCTCCTCTCCTCTTCCCTTTCTTTCCTCTTATGTAAAAATACTTTAAAGTACTTCTTACTGTACTTTACTTTACTATTTTTGACAACTTTTACTTTTACTTCACTAAATTCCTAAAGAAAATAATGTAAGTTCTACTCAATACATTTTCCCTGACACCCAAAAGTTCTCGTTACATTTTGAATGCTTAGCAGCACAGGACTGGTCTAATTGCCGCAGCTATAGAGAAAATACCTGTTCATCCCTACTGCATCTGATCTTGCAGACTCACTAAACACAAAATCTTTGTTTGTAAATTATGTCTGAGTGTTGGAATGTGCCCCTGGCTATGCATAAAAAAAGTTTTTAAAAAAAGAAAATCAAGCCGTCTGGTTTGTTTAATATAAGGAATTTTTAAGTGATTATACTTTTAATTTTGATACTTAAGTATATTTAAAACTAAATACTTTTTGACTATTACTCAAGTAGTATTTTACTGGGTGACTTTCACTTTTACTTGAGTCATTTTCTATTAAGGCATCTTTACTTTTACTAAAGAATGAAAATGTGGTACTTTTTCAACCACTGGTATCAGCCTTGGATTGTAAACTGTCATGATCAAAACATATTGATTCAACGGTTGTAAAGATGGGGAGAGGTCTTTAGTGACACCACACTACACAAAGCAAGTCCTTCAAGCTCTAGTTGTATCTAATCTTGATTATTGCCCAGTCATATGGTCAGGTGCTGCAAAGAAACACCTAGTTAAGCTGCAGCTGGCCCAGAACAGAGTGGCACGTCTTGCTCTTCACTGTAATCAGAAGGCTCATATCAATACTATGCATGACATTCTCTCTTGGCTAAAAGTAGAGGAGAGACTGACTGCATCACTTCTTGTTTTTATAAGAAATAAATACATCAAAATGGTTTGCATAGTAAACTTCCACACAGCTCTGACACACACACACACACTTTCTCCTCCAGACATGCCACCTGGGGTCTTTCACAGTCCCCAGGTCCAAAACGAATTCAAGGTAATGTACAGTATTATACAGAGCCATGATTGCATGGACCTCCCTTCCATCTTATGTGGTGAACAGCAAACCTGGTTTATAAAACAAAAGCAACACCTCACAGCACAGCGACTCTTTTTTTGACCTAGATATTTTGTGTGTTTGTTGTGATATATGTGTGTAACTGACAGCCTAGATACTACTCTATGTAAATGTAAAATAACATTATTATTTTTTACATTTAACTAGGCCAGTCAGTTAAGAACAAATTCTTATTTACGATGATTACATACCCCAGCCAAACCCAGACGACGCTAGGTCAATTGTGCGCAGCCCAATGGGAATCCCAATCACAGCCAGATGTGATACAGCCTGGATTTGAACCAGGGACTGTAGTGATGCTTCTTGCACTGAAATGCAATAGACCACTGCGCCATTCAGGACCCCTAATAGGTCTGTTTTCTCTCTCAGTATTGAGTCAGTACAGAACAACGTAGTAATATTTTTCTCATTTTAAAATCAATGTAGTTCTGTCCTTCAGCTATTATTGTTTATTAATGTTTTGCATTATGTCATGTCTCATTATGTCATGTTTCATTATGTCATGTTTCATTGTGTCATGTTTCATTGTGTCATGTCATGTTTCATTATGTCATGTTTCATTATGTCATGTTTCATTAGGTCATGTTTCATTATGTCATGTTTCATTGTGTCATGTTTTGCATTATGTCATGTTTTGCATTATGTCATGTTTCATTATGTCATGTTTTACATTATGTCATGTTTCATTATGTCATGTTTCATTATGTCATGTTTTGCATTGTCATGTTTCATTATGTCATGTTTCATTAGGTCATGTTTCATTATGTCTTGTTTCTTTGTGTCATGTTTCATTTTGTCATGTTTCATTATGTCATGTTGCATTAGGTCATGTTTCATTATGTCATGTTTCATTGTGTCATGTTTCATTAGGTCATGTTTCATTGTGTCATGTTTTGCATTATGTCATGTTTTCATTATGTCATGTTTCATTATGTCATGTTTCATTGTGTCATGTTTCATTGTGTCATGTCATGTTTCATTATGTCATGTTTCATTAGGTCATGTTTCATTATGTCATGTTTTGCATTATGTTATGTTTCATTATGTCATGTTTCATTTTGTCATGTTGCATTAGGTCATGTTTCATTATGTCATGTTTCATTGTGTCATGTTTCATTGTGTCATGTTTTGCATTATGTCATGTTGCATTATGTCATGTTTCATTATGTCATGTTTCTTTGTGTCATGTTGCATTATGTCATGTTTCATTATGTCATGTTTCATTGTGTTATGTTTCATTGTGTCATGTCATGTTTCATTATGTCATGTTTCATTAGGTCATGTTTCATTGTGTCATGTTTTGCATTATGTCATGTTTTCATTATGTCATGTTTCATTATGTCATGTTTCATTATGTCATGTTTCATTAGGTCATGTTTCATTGTGTCATGTTTCATTATGTCATGTTTTGCATTATGTTATGTTTCATTATGTCATGTTTCATTATGTCATGTTGTATTAGGTCATGTTTCATTATGTCATGTTTCTTTGTGTCATGTTTTGCATTATGTCATGTTGCATTATGTCATGTTTCATTATGTCATGTTTCTTTGTGTCATGTTGCATTATGTCATGTTTCATTATGTCATGTTTCATTGTGTCATGTTTCATTGTGTCATGTCATGTTTCATTATGTCCTGTTTCATTAGGTCATGTTTCATTGTGTCATTTTTTGCATTATGTCATGTTTTCATTATGTCATGTTTCATTATGTCATGTTTCATTGTGTCATGTTTCATTATGTCATGTCATGTTTCATTATGTCATGTTTCATTAGGTCATGTTTCATTGTGTCATGTTTCATTATGTCATGTTTTGCATTATGTCATGTTTCATTATGTCATGTTTCATTAGGTCATGTTTCATTATGTCATGTTTTGCATTATGTTATGTTTCATTATGTCATGTTTCATTATGTCATGTTGCATTAGGTCATGTTTCATTATGTCATGTTTCATTGTGTCATGTTTTGCATTATGTCATGTTGCATTATGTCATGTTTCATTATGTCATGTTTCTTTGTGTCATGTTGCATTAAGTCATGTTTCATTATGTCATGTTTCTTTGTGTCATGTTTCATTTTGTCATGTTTCATTATGTCATGTTTCATTGTGTCATGTTTCATTGTGTCATGTCATGTTTCATTATGTCATGTTTCAATAGGTCATGTTTCATTATATCATGTTTCATTGTGTCATGTTTTGCATTATGTCATGTTTTGCATTATGTCATGTTTCATTATGTCATGTTTCATTATGTCATGTTTCATTATGTCATGTTTTGCATTATGTCATGTTTCATTATGTCATGTTTCATTAGGTCATGTTTCATTAGGTCATGTTTTGCATTATGTCATGTTTCATTATGTCATGTTTCATTATGTCATGTTGCATTAGGTCATGTTTCATTATGTCATGTTTCATTGTGTCATGTTTTGCATTATGTCATGTTGCATTATGTCATGTTGCATTATGTCATGTTGCATTGTGTCATGTTTCATTATGTCATGTTTCATTGTGTCATGTTTTGCATGATGTCATGTTGCATTATGTCATGTTGCATTATGTCATGTTGCATTATGTCATGTTTCATTATGTCATGTTTCTTTGTGTCATGTTTCATTTTGTCATGTTTCATTATGTCATGTTTCATTATGTCATGTTTTGCATTATGTCATGTTTTGAATTTTGTCATGTTTTCATTATGTCATGTTTCATTATGTCATGTTGCATTATGTCATGTTTCATTATGTCATGTTTCATGTGGACCCCAGGAATAGTAGCTGCTGCTATTGCGAGAGCTAATGGGGATCCATAATAAATATCAAATACCACCAGATGTATGAAATTGTTGTTGCTGCCACATTAACATATTTTGAGGTGTACTTTGTAGCATTTGTGCCACCGGTTAGCGAGAATGTCGTACAAATTGAATAGATATGTGTTAGTAGTGCCCTAACGATTTAATGTGTGTAGAGGACAGATTGTAGTGGCAGAAAGTCTTCAAGCTTTGATGGTTGAGTATTTACCAGTGGTTAGGTTTGATACTGGAGCTCCGAGGCATGAGTCGAAATCCCTAAGTAGTCTACTTTGAAGCAGTGTGCCGATGCCTGTATCACTTTATCAGAAGCACGTGACCAATGACGTCCGGAGCTTCGCTTCGTCGAACAACCACCTGATTGTTCTGGTAGAGAACAAAGAGGCTACGCTGCGCATACACTAGGAGGTGTGAGACGTCATCTTGAATAATTTGGCGGCTCTTAATTCTTTTGACCAACAGGTACACTCTGATGATCAAAGCCCTGCGTAATTAACCTATTTTTTCGACACATTTGGCTGGAAAACCTCAATGCTTCAGGAAACTTTGTTTTCCCCATCGCTAGTATTTGCCATGAACCTTGATCTGTTTTGCCCTGTACGCACTGCAAGATTGGAGTCCTTTGTTAAGTACAACACTTCTAGAGGCCTTGATATGCTGTAATATGTAAACACATTACCTAGCAGCTAACTTGCTTGCACCAATCTCATGCAATTACGGTAAAATACTGTAAAATACAAACCCCATCCTCCCTCAATGAATTTAATTCATTCATTCATTCATTTGTTACAATTACCATAAAACGATTACAGTAATGCACTGTACTGTTGTTTTACGGTAACTTACAGGCAGCCAGTTGCCTGTAAGTTATTGTTAATACAACGGCAAAAAGGAATACAGTAACAGTATTGAATACCGTAAAATACTGTACAGTAACATACTTTACCTTTATTTATGATAATTTACAGGCCACTGCCGTTAAGTTACTGTAAAACAACATGAACATTTGGCACTTACAGTGTACCACCAGCCCCCCTTGCTTTAGTCCCACTGCTGCCAACATTTTAAGGTTCCCGAGTGACGCAGCGGTCTAAGGCACTGCATCTCTGCATCTAGAGGTGCCACTACAGACCCTGGTTTGATCCTGGGCTGTATCACAACCAGCTGTGATCAGGAGTCCCATAGCGCAGTGGACAATTGGCCCAGCGTTGTCCGGATTAGGGGAGGGTTTGCCCAGGGTAGTAAAATAAGAATTTGTTAACTGACTTGCCTAGTTAAATAAAGGTTACATAGTATTTTGTCTATTCTCTCCACTCATGCTGTAGTTCTATTTATCCTTTCATTCTTTTCTACATTCTACATACCTCTCTCTCTCTCTCTTTCGCTCTCTATCTTTCGCTCTCTCTCTCTCGCTCTCTCTCTCTCTCTCGCTCTCTCTCTTTCGCTCTCTCTCTCTCGCTCTCTCTCTCTCGCTCTCTCTCTCTTTCGCTCTCTCGCTGTCTCTCTTTCGCTCTCTCTCTTTCGCTCTCTCTCTTTCGCTCTCTCTGTCTCTCTCTCGCTCTTTCTCAGGTGGTTCATGAAGGAGGAGTACTTGTCAATTGAGTAAGGGAGGGATGGACGGAGGGAGGGATGGATGGGGTGTGTCCTCCCTAATGAAGCGATCGGGGGGAGAGAGGGGGTCCATCCCCATCTGTTTTCTCAGCCCGCTGACTCTGATCTCATTGGAAATACTGTCTGCAATCATGTTTCAGTCTTAATGCCTTCAGTTCTTAGTTATGTTTTGTAAGACAAAGGCTTCACAACACTGGTTATAAGGTTCATACTGGGACATTCAGAAAAATGTCCAGCTACCAGGGCACACACGGCCATGAAGTGGTGTCTGATTTATCCAGCTACCAGGGCACACACGGCCATGAAGTGGTGTCTGATTTATCCAGCTATCAGAACACACACAGCCTTGAAGTGGTGTCTGATTTATCCAGCTATCAGAACACACATAGCATGAAGGGGTGTCTGATTTATCCAGCTATCAGAACACACATAGCATGAAGGGGTGTCTGATTTATCCAGCTATCAGAGCACACACAGCCATGAAGTGGTGTCTGATTTATCTAGCCTGTTGGGGCTACAGGTTAGCAATGAACCCCGAGCCGGGATTGCTAACAAGGCTGGAAATTCAAAACATCAAAAATCTAATAATTTCAATTTCTCAAACAATCAACTATTTTACACAATTTAAATGATAAATATCTCCTTAATCTAACCACATTGTTCGATTTTCAAAGAGGCTTTACGGCAAAAGCATAAAGTTAGATTATGTTAGGACAGTACATAGCCACAAAAGTACAAACATCCATTTTCAATTCAAGGTCAGGCGTCACCAAAAGCAGAAACCAGCTTGAATTATGCACTAACTTTTGTCAATCTCCATCAGATGACACTCCTAGGACATTATGTTATACAATACATGCATTTTTTGTTCCATCAAGTTCATATTTATATCCAAAAACAGAATTTTACAGTAGCGTGAAATTCAGATTTTTTTCTTCTCTGAAATGCTTCCGGTGAACATAACAAAATTACTATTCGAAAACATTGGTAAATTATAATATTGTCATTCAAAGAATAATATATTATAATCTCGTAATTGCTACCGAATGGCCAGATCTCAAAATAACTTTATCGGGAAATCACATTTTGCAATAAACGGGGTGCTATGCTAAGAACAACAGGCTATGCTATACAGTTAGCATCATCTAAAATCGATAATAACATTGTAAATATCCCCTTACCTTTGATTATCTCCATCAGAAGACAGGCATCCCAGGTCCGGAAGGCATCCCAGGTCTGGAACAAATGTGGTTTCTTTTGACAAAGTTCATAATTTATGTCCAAATAACACCAAGTACTTAGCGTTCATTATGCTCCCACAAAACGTGGTGGGGGACTGTAAAATCACGCCGAAAAGCTAAAAAAACCTAGTAAATAATCTATTTATGTTCGTTCAAACATGTCAAATGTTGTTAAGCATTAATCTTTTGGTCCATTTTTAACGTTAAACATCAGTAATATTTTCACACAACCTATCCTATGTCGAGATAAACAATGAAGACAAAACTCACGTTTCTCAGATTTATGCGCAGGCGCAAAAAAATGAAGTGATGACATGTCAACTTCCTTGGATTCTAATTTGCTCTCTGTTTATCATAGACGCTTCAAACAACTTTATAAAGATCGTTGACATCTAGTGGAAGCCGTAGGTGTTGCGAAAACAATCCTTTCTCACTATGGTATCTATAAAACAATGACACTAAATAGTACAGTCATTTTTTTTAATCTATTTTTCACAGGTTTTTGCCTGCAATATGAGTTTTGTTATACTTACAGACACCATTCAAACTGTTTTAGAAAATTCAGAGTGTTTTCTATCCGAATGTGTTAATAATATGCATTTCCTAGCTTCTGAGTTGGTGTAGGAGGCAGTTAAAAATGGGCACATATTTTTTTCAAAATGTCTCAATACTGCCCCCGAGCCCCAACAGGCTAGCTATCAGAACACACACAGCCTTGAAGTGGTGTCTGATTTATCCAGCTTCAGAGCACACACAGCCATTAAGTGGTGTCTGATTTATCCAGCTTCAGAGCACACACAGCCATGAAGTGGTGTCTGATTTATCCAGCTATCAGAACACACATAGCATGAAGTGGTGTCTGATTTATTCAGCTATCAGAACACAAATAGCATGAAGGGGTGTCTGATTTATCCAGCTATCAGAGCACACACAGCCATGAAGTGGTGTCTGATTTATCCAGCTATCAGAACACACACAGCTATGAAGTGGTGTCTGATTTATCTAGCTATCAGGGCACACACGGCCATGAAGTGGTGTCTGATTTATCTAGCTATCAGGGCACACACGGCCATGAAGTGGTGTTTGATTTATCAGTGGTGTCTGAATATCCAACTATTAGGGCACACACGGCCATGAAGTGGTGTCTGATTTATCCAGCTTCAGAGCACACACAGCCATGAAGTGGTGTCTGATTTATCCAGCTATCAGAACACACATAGCATGAAGTGGTGTCTGATTTATCCAGCTATCAGAACACACACAGCTATGAAGTGGTGTCTGATTTATCCAGCTATCAGAGCACACACGGCCATGAAGTGGTGTCTGATTTATCCAGCTATCAGAGCACACATAGCTATGAAGTGGTGTCTGAGTTATCCAGCTATCAGAGCACAGATGGCCATGAAGTGGTGTCTGATTTATCCAGCTATCAGAGCACAGATGGCCATGAAGTGGTGTTTTATTTATCAGTGGTGTCTGATATCCAACTATTAGGGCACACACAGCCATGAAGTGGTGTCTGATTTATCTAGCTATCAGAGCACACACGGCCATGAAGTGGTGTCTGATTTATCCAGCTATCAGAGCACACATAGCTATGAAGTGGTGTCTGATTTATCCAGCTGTCAGAGCACACACAGCCATGAAGTGGTGTCTGATTTATCCTTCACTAATTAGATGAATTAATTAATGAATGAGACAGTCTAGAGTCATCTCCATGTTAGCTGTTACTTCCTGACACACCTGCCAGAGTAGACGGACAGCGCTGGCACGGACACACCCACCCACCCACGCACACCCACCCACCCACCAACCCGCACACACACACACACACACACACACACACACACACACACACACACACACACACACACACACACACACACACACACACACACACACACACACACACACCTGCCCGTCTTGCTGGATGTTGAGACGGACAGGGGTTTGTATTGATTAACAACCCTGATGAAGAGCCTTGTAGGGGGTTTAGGGTTATCCCGGGCCCCGGGGGGGGATGGAACCTATTCAGCAGAGTCATCAGATAGCATTAGGACCGTCCGGGGCTAACGAAACACACAGAGTGTGTGATTAAAACACAGACACCAATACAACACCAAGACCCTGCACTTAATGCAGTCATCATTCATCATTCATCAAAGCTCCGTACTGCATGATGTGTGTGTGTGTGTGTGAGTGTGTGTGTGTAGTGGGGGTTGTGTGTGTGTGTAGGGGGGGTTGTGTTTGTGTGTATGTGTGTGTGTGTGTGTGTGTGTGTGTGTGTGTGTGTGTGTGTGTGTGTGTGTGTGTGTGTGTGTGTGTGTGTGTGTGTGTGTGTGTGTGTGTGTGTGTGTGTGTGTGTGTGTGTGTGTGTGTGTGTGTGTGTGTGTGTGTGTGTGTGTGTGTGTGTATGGTGTATTCTCATCACCAGCAGGTTGATTAATACATTAACATCAGTTAATGATCAGTACATCATATTCATGCCAATTCCAATCCCAAGGTTTTACTGGCTAAACCACTAAGCTGGTGGAGCATGTCCAAGGACAAACAGAGAGGAGACAATACCAGCTCCTCTCTACTAATGCTGCCATCCTTCCCTCTCACACACACACACTTCATTTAGGTAAAAAAAAAACTGCAGCTGCAACATCTCTTGAATAGTAAGTTAACAATGTTGCTAAAACAATATTACTGCAACGTTGCAAACCGGTTAAGATTCCAACAGCATCGGTGAGGTAGCGGGTGGCAGCAAATCAATCAATTTCCTTTGAAAAATGTACTATAAAATATCTCCTCTCGTCTCCTCTCCTCTCTTTGCTTCTCCTCTCCTCTCCTCTCCTCTCTTCTCCTCTATTCTCCTCTCCTCTCCTTTCTTTGCTTCTCCTGTCCTGTCCTGTCCTGTCCTGTCCTGTCCTCTCCTCTCCTCTCCTCTCCTCTCCTCTCCTCTCCTCTCCTCTCCTCTCCTCTCCTCTCCTCTCCTCTCCTCTCCTCTCCTCTCCTCTCCTCTCCTCTCCTCTCCTCTCCTCTCCTCTCCTCTCTTCTCTTCTCCTCTATTCTCCTCTCCTCTCCTCACCTCTCTTTGCCTCTCCTCTCCTCTCCTCTCCTCTCCTCTCCTCTCCTCTCCTCTCCTCTCCTCTCCTCTCCTCTCCTCTCTTTGCTTTGCTTCTCCTCTCCTCTCCTCTCCTCTCCTCTCCTCTCCTCTCCTCTCCTCTCCTCTCCTCTCCTCTCCTCTCCTCTCCTCTCCTCTCCTCTCCTCTCCTCTCCTCTCCTCTCTTCTCTCTTCTCCTCTCTTCTCCTCACCTCTCTTCTCTTCTCTTCTCCTCTATTCTACTCTCCTCTCTTCTCCTCTCCTCTATTCTCCTCTCCTCTCTTTTCTTTGCTTCTCTTGTCATGTCCTGTCCTGTTCTGTCCTCTCTTCTCTTCTCCTCTCCTCTCCTCTCCTCTCCTCTCCTCTCCTCTCCTCTCCTCTCCTCTCCTCTCCTCTCCTCTCCTCTCCTCTCCTCTCCTCTCCTCTATTCTCCTCTCCTCTCCTCTCTTTTCTTTGCATCTCCTCACCTCACCTCTCATTGCTTCTCCTCTCCTCTCCTCTCCTCTCCTCTCCTCTCCTCTCCTCTCCTCTCCTCTCCTCTCCTCTCCTCTCCTCTCCTCTCCTCTCCTGTCCTGTCCTGTCCTGTCCTGTCCTGTCCTGTCCTGTCCTGTCCTGTCCTGTCCTGTCCTGTCCTCTCCTCTCCTCTCCTCTCCTCTAATCTCCTCTCCTCTCCTCTCCTCTCCTCTCCTCTCCTCTCCTCTCCTCTCCTCTCCTCTCCTCTCCTCTCCTCTCCTCTCCTCTCCTCTCCTCTCCTCTCCTCTCCTCTCCTCTCCTGTCCTGTCCTTTCCTGTCCTCGCTCCTCTCCTCTCCTCTCCTCTCTTTGCTTCTCCTCTCTTCTCTTCTCTCTTCTCTTCTCTCTTCTCCTCTATTCTCCTCACCTCTCTTCTCTTCTCCTCTATTCTCCTCTCCTCTCCTCATCTATTCTCCTCTCCTCTCTTTGCTTCTCCGCTCCTCTCTTTGCTTTGCTTCTCCTCTCCTCTCCTCTCCTCTCCTCTCCTCTGCTCTCCTCTCCTCTCCTCTCCTCTCCTCTCCTCTCCTCTCCTCTCCTCACCTCTCCTCTCCTCTCCTCTCCTCTCCTCTCCTCTATTCTCCTCTCCTCTCCTGTCCTGTCCTGTCCTGTCTTGTCTTGTCTTGTCTTGTCCTCTCTCCTCTCCTCTCCTCTCCTCTCCTCTCCGCTCCACTACTCTCCTCTCCTCTCCTCTATTCTCCTCTCCTCTCCTCACTTTTCTTTGCATCTCCTCACCTCACCTCTCATTGCTTCCTCCTCTCCTCTCCTCTCCTCTCCTCTCCTCTCCTCTCCTCTCCTCTCCTCTCCTCTCCTCTCCTCTCCTCTCCTCTCCTCTCCTCTCCTGTCCTGTCCTGTCCTCTCCTCTCCTCTCCTCTCCTCTCCTGTCCTCTCCTCTCCTCTCCTCTCCTGTCCTGTCCTGTCCTCGCTCCTCTCCTCTCCTCTCCTCTCTCTCCTCTCCTCTCCTCTCCTCTCCTCTCCTCTCCTCTCCTCTCCTGTCCTGTCCTGTCCTGTCCTCGCTCCTCTCCTCTCCTCTCCTCTCTTTGCATCTCCTCTCTTCTCTTCTCTCTTCTCTTCTCTCTTCTCCTTTATTCTCCTCACCTCTCTTCTCTTCTCCTCTATTCTCCTCTCCTCTCCTCATCTATTCTCCTCTCCTCTCTTTGCTTCTCCTCTCCTCTCTTTGCTTTGCTTCTCCTCTCCTCTCCTCTCCTCTCCTCTCCTCTCCTCTCCTCTCCTCTCCTCTCCTCTCCTCTCCTCTCTTCTCCTCAACTCTCTTCTCTTCTCTTCTCCTCTATTCTACTCTCCTCTCTTCTCTTCTCCTCTATTCTCCTCTCCTCTCCTCTCTTTTCTTTGCTTCTCTTGTCATGTCCTGTCCTGTCCTGTCCTCTCTTCTCCTCTCCTCTCCTCTCCTCTCCTCTCCTCTCCTCTCCTCTCCTCTCCTCTCCTCTCCTCTCCTCTCCTCTCCTCTCCTCTCCTCTCCTCTCTTTTCTTTGCATCTCCTCACCTCACCTCTCTTTGCTTCTCCTCTCCTCTCCTCTCCTCTCCTCTCCTCTCCTCTCCTCTCCTCTCCTCTCCTCTCCTCTCCTCTCCTCTCCTATCCTCTCCTCTCCTCTCCTCTCCTCTCCTCTCTTCTCTTCTCTCTTCTCCTCTCTTCTCCTCACCTCTCTTCTCTTCTCTTCTCCTCTATTCTACTCTCCTCTCTTCTCTTCTCCTCTATTCTCCTCTCCTCTCTTTTCTTTGCTTCTCTTGTCATGTCCTGTCCTGTCCTGTCCTCTCCTCTCCTCTCCACCTCCTCTACTCTCCTCTATTCTCCTCTCCTCTCCTCTCTTTTCTTTGCATCTACTCACCTCACCTCTCATTGCCTCTCCTCTCCTCTCCTCTCCTCTCCTCTCCTCTCCTCTCCTCTCCTCTCCTCTCCTCTCCTCTCCTCTCCTGTCCTGTCCTGTCCTGTCCTGTCCTGTCCTGTCCTCTCCTCTCCTCTCCTCTCCTCTCCTCTCCTCTCCTCTCCTCTCCTCTCCTCTCCTCTCCTCTCCTCTCCTCTCCTCTCCTGTCCTGTCCTGTCCTGTCCTCGCTCCTCTCCTCTCCTCTCCTCTCCTCTCCTCTCCTCTCCTCTCCTCTCCTCTCCTCTCCTCTCCTCTCCTCTCCTCTCCTCTCCTCTCCTGTCCTGTCCTGTCCTGTCCTCGCTCCTCTCCTCTCCTCTCCTCTCTTTGCTTCTCCTCTCTTCTCTTCTCTCTTCTCTTCTCTCTTCTCCTCTCTTCTCCTCACCTCTCTTCTCTTCTCCTCTATTCTTCACTCCTCTCCTCATCTATTCTCCTCTCCTCTCTTTGCCTCTCCTCTCCTCTGTTTGCTCTGCTTCTCCTCTCCTCTCCTCTCCTCTCCTCTCCTCTCCTCTCCTCTCCTCTCCTCTCCTCTCCTCTCCTCTCCTCTCCTCTCCTCTCCTCTCCTCTCTTCTCCTCTCTTCTCTTCTCTCTTCTCTTCTCTTCTCCTCTATCTACTCTCCTCTCTTCTCTTCTCCTCTATTCTCCTCTCCTCATCTATTCTCCTCTCCTCTCTTTGCTTCTCCTCTCCTCTCTTTGCTTTGCTTCTCCTCTCCTCTCCTCTCCTCTCCTCTCCTCTCCTCTCCTCTCCTCTCCTCTCCTCTCCTCTCCTCTCCTCTCCTCTCCTCTCCTCTCCTCTCCTCTCCTCTCCTCTCCTCTCTTCTCCTCACCTCTCTTCTCTTCTCTTCTCCTCTATTCTACTCTCCTCTCTTCTCTTCTCCTCTATTCTCCTCTCCTCTCCTCTCTTTTCTTTGCTTCTCTTGTCATGTCCTGTCCTCTCTTCTCCTCTCCTCTCCTCTCCTCTCCTCTCCTCTCCTCTCCTCTCTTTTCTTTGCATCTCCTCACCTCACCTCTCTTTGCTTCTCCTCTCCTCTCCTCTCCTCTCCTCTCCTCTCCTCTCCTCTCCTCTCCTCTCCTCTCCTCTCCTCTCCTCTCCTCTCCTCTCCTCTCCTCTCCTCTCCTCTCTTCTCTTCTCTCTTCTCCTCTCTTCTCCTCACCTCTCTTCTCTTCTCTTCTCCTCTATTCTACTCTCCTCTCTTCTCTTCTCCTCTATTCTCCTCTCCTCTCTTTTCTTTGCTTCTCTTGTCAAGTCCTGTCCTGTCCTCTCCTCTCCTCTCCTCTCCTCTCCTCTCCTCTCCTCTCCTCTCCTCTATTCTCCTCTCCTCGCCTCTCTTTTCTTTGCATCTCCTCACCTCACCTCTCATTGCTTCTCCTCTCCCTCTCCTCTCCTCTCCTCTCCTCTCCTCTCCTCTCCTCTCCTCTCCTCTCCTCTCCTCTCCTCTCCTCTCCTCTCCTCTCCTGTCCTCTCCTCTCCTCTCCTCTCCTGTCCTGTCCTGTCCTCTCCTCTCCTCTCTTTGCCTCTCCTCTCCTCTCCTCTCCTCTCCTCTCCTCTCCTCTCCTCTCCTCTCCTCTCCTCTCCTCTCCTGTCCTCTCCTCTCCTCTCCTCTCCTCTCCTCTCCTCTCCTCTCCTCTCCTCTCCTCTCCTCTCCTCTCCTCTCCTCTCCTCTCCTCTCCTGTCCTGTCCTGTCCTGTCCTCGCTCCTCTCCTCTCCTCTCCTCTCTTTGCATCTCCTCTCTTCTCTTCTCTCTTCTCTTCTCTCTTCTCCTCTATTCTCCTCACCTCTCTTCTCTTCTCCTCTATTCTCCTCTCCTCTCCTCATCTATTCTCCTCTCCTCTCTTTGCTTCTCCTCTCCTCTCTTTGCTTTGCTTCTCCTCTCCTCTCCTCTCCTCTCCT
>NC_138309.1:43292500-43295000 GCF_965601325.2 Salmo salar | reverse complement strand
TCCTCTCCTCTCCTCTCCTCTCCTCTCCTCTCCTCTCCTCTCCTCTCCTCTCCTCTCCTCTCCTCTCCTCTCCTCTCCTCTCCTCTCCTCTCCTCTCCTCTCCTCTCCTGTCCTGTCCTGTCCTGTCCTGTCTGACTCTCCTCTCTTCTCTTCTCCTCTATTCTCCTCGCCTCTCTTTTCTTTGCTTCTCTTGTCATGTCCTGTCCTGTCCTCTCCTCTCCTCTCCTCTCCTCTCCTCTCCTCTCCTCTCCTCTCCTGTCTTGTCCTGTCCTGTCCTCTCCTCTCCTCTCCTCTCCTCTCCTCTCTCTCCTCTCCTCTCCTCTCCTCTCCTCTCCTGTCCTGTCCTGTCCTGTCCTGTCCAGTCCTCGCTCCTCTCCTCTCCTCTCTCTCTCCTCTCCTCTCCTCTCCTCTCCTCTCCTCTCCTCTCCTCTCCTCTCCTCTCCTCTCCTCTCCTCTCCTCTCCTCTCCTCTCCTCTCCTCTCCTGTCCTCTCCTGTCCTGTCCTGTCCTGTCCTGTCCTCGCTCCTCTCCTCTCCTCTCCTCTCTTTGCTTCTCCTCTCTTCTCTTCTCTCTTCTCTTCTCTCTTCTCCTCTATTCTCCTCACCTCTCTTCTCTTCTCCTCTATTCTCCTCTCCTCTCCTCATCTACACTCCTCCTCCTCTCCTCTCCTCTCCTCTCCTCTCCTCTCCTCTCCTCTCCTCTCCTCTCCTCTCCTCTCCTCTCCTCTCCTCTCTCTTCTCCCTCTCTTCTCCTCACCTCTCTTCTCTTCTCTTCTCCTCTATTCTACTCTCCTCTCTTTTCTTTGCTTCTCTTGTCATGTCCTGTCCTGTCCTGTCCTCTCCTCTCTTCTCCTCTCCTCTCCACTCCTCTCCACTCCTTCTCCTCTATTCTCCTCTCCTCTCCTCTCTTTTCTTTGCATCTCCTCACCTCACCTCTCATTGCTTCTCCTCTCCTCTCCTCTCCTCTCCTCTCCTCTCCTCTCCTCTCCTCTCCTCTCCTCTCCTCTCCTCTCCTCTCCTCTCCTCTCCTCTCCTCTCCTCTCCTCTCCTCTCCTCTCTCTGTCCTGTCTCTGTCCTGTCCTCGCTCCTCTCCTCTCCTCTCCTCTCCTCTCCTCTCCTCTCCTCTCCTCTCCTCTCCTCTCCTCTCCTCTCCTCTCCTCTCCTGTCCTGTCCTGTCCTGTCCTCGCTCCTCTCCTCTCCTCTCTTTGCTTCTCATCTCTTCTCTTCTCTCTTCTCTTCTCTCTTCTCCTCTATTCTCCTCACCTCTCTTCTCTTCTCCTCTATTCTCCTCTCCTCTCCTCATCTATTCTCCTCTCCTCTCTTTGCTTCTACTTTCCTCTCTTTGCATTGCCTCTCCTCTCCTCTATTCTCCTCTCCTCTCCTCTCTCCTCTCCTCTCCTCTCCTCTCCTCTATTCTCCTCTCCTGTCCTGTCCTGTCCTGTCTTGTCTTGTCTTGTCTTGTCCTCTCTCCTCTCCTTTCCTCTCCTCTCCTGTCCTGTCCTGTCCTCGCTCCTCTCCTCTCCTCTCCTCTCCTCTCCTCTCCTCTCCTCTCCTCTCCTCTCCTCTCCTCTCCTCTCCTCTCCTCTCCTCTCCTCTCTTTGCTCTCTCCTCTCTTCTCTTCTCTTCTCTCTTCTCCTCTATTCTCCTCACCTCTCTTCTCCTCTCCTCTATTCTCCTCTCCCTCTCCTGTCCTGTCCTGTCCTGTCTTGTCTTGTCTTGTCTTGTCCTCTCTCCTCTCCCGTCCTGTCCTGTCCTCGCTCCTCTCCTCTCCTCTCCTCTCCTCTCCTCTCCTCTCCTCTCCTCTCCTCTCCTCTCCTATCCTCTTCCTCTCCTCTCCTCTCCTCTCCTCTCCTCTCCTCTCCTCTCCTCTCCTCTCCTGTCCTGTCCTGTCCTGTCCTGTCCTGTCCTCTCCTCTCTCCTCTCCTCTCCTCTATTCTCCTCTCCTCTCCTGTCCTGTCCTGTCTTGTCTTGTCTTGTCTTGTCCTCTCTCCTCTCCTTTCATCTCCTCTCCTGTCCTGTCCTGTCCTGTCCTCGCTCCTCTCCTCTCCTCTCCTCTCCTCTCCTCTCCTCTCCTCTCCTCTCCTCTCCTCTCCTCTCCTCTCCTGTCCTGTCCTGTCCTGTCCTGTCCTCGCTCCTCTCCTCTCCTCTCCTCTCTTTGCTTCTCCTCTCTTCTCTTCTCTCTTCTCTTAACTCTTCTCCTCTATTCTCCTCACCTCTCTTCTCCTCTCCTCTATTCTCCTCTCCTCTCCTGTCCTGTCCTGTCCTGTCTTGTCTTGTCTTGTCTTGTCCTCTCTCCTCTCCTGTCCTGTCCTGTCCTGTCCTCGCTCCTCTCCTCTCCTCTCCTCTCCTCTCCTCTCCTCTCCTCTCCTCTCCTCTCCTCTCCTCTCCTCTCCTCTCCTCTCCTCTCCTCTCCTCTCCTCTCCTCTCCTGTCCTGTCCTGTCCTCTCCTCTCTCCTCTCCTCTCCTGTCCTGTCCTGTCTTGTCTTGTCTTGTCTTGTCCTC
>NC_138309.1:43265000-43287500 GCF_965601325.2 Salmo salar | reverse complement strand
ATGTACCTGAGCTTAATTTCAAGTCTCATAGCCAAGTGTCTGAATGCTTATGTAAATAAGGTATTTCTGTTATTTATTTTGAATAAATTAGGAAACATTTCTAAAAACCTTTTTCACTTTGTCATTATTTGGGTATTGTGTGTAGATTCACAAAAAAGTATATTTAATACATTTTTAGAATAAGGCTGTAACGTAACAAATTGTGGAAAAGGGGAAGGGGTCTGAATACTTTCTGAATGCACTGTATATATATATATATGGTGAAAGCTGCGAAAGCTGCGATCCTTATTGAAGTCACTTGTTAAATCCACTTCAATCAGTGTAGATGAAGGGGAAAGATAGGTCAAGGAAGGATTTTTAAGCCTTGAGACATTTAAGACATGGATTGTGCATGTGTGCCATTCAGAGTGTGAATGGGGAAGATAAAACATTGAAGTGCCTTTGAAAGGGGTATGGCAGTATGTGCCAGGTGCAGCGGTTTGAGTGTGTCAAGAACTGGGTTTTTCACACTCAACAGATTCCTGTGTGTGTCAAGAATGGTCCACCACCCAAAGGACATCCAGCCAAGTTGACACAACTATGGGAAGCATTGGAGTCAACATGGGCCAGCATCCCTGTGGAACACTTTCAACACCTTGTAGAGTCCGTGTTCTGAGGGCAAAAGGATTGGGTTATGCAACTCAATATTAGGAAAGTGTTCTTAATGTTTTGTTCACTCAGTGTATATATAAATATTTCTCTTTCCCTCCCTGTCTCTGGGATAGTGGCCGAGGAAAAAAGAGGGGTCTGCGCTACAAGCATAGCTATCCTGACCCCACTCTCCGCCACTCTTTCTCTCTGCCCCTCTCGCTCTCTCTCCCTCTCGCTCTCTCTCTCTCTCCATCCCCAGTAACTGCAAGGTGAGGGGTCTGCACTACAAGCCAGAGATTAAAGGATTAACATGAATTACATGTCAGGGACAGAAAGGAGCTTTGCCTGTCTTGACCACGATACAATATCTCCTGATCTGCTAGCTAGCTCCTCTCCTCCTGCAAAGAAGAAAAAGGAATCAGTCCATTGACTGAAAAAATAGAAAACAAGGGAGGGGATGAGAAGAAAAGAAAAAACAAGAAAATATGGGGAAAGAGGGGGTAGGGAGGGACATGGGGGTGAAAAGGAGGTTCCCAGCTAACAATCCTAGGGAGAGAGAACGTTTTTGTAAAGCTACCCGTAATGTGTACCTAATGGTGTCCAGTTTTCCGTTAGTTAAGGGAACATTTTTATCTATATTAGCAAAAACCTTCTGAGAAGCTTTTTAGCATGTTTTGGCTTTCGAGTTATTCCATCAACGTCACACCAAACCAAACCAAACCACACTAAACCAAACCACACCACACCAAACCACAGTAAACCAAACCACACAAAACCACACCACACCAAACCAAACCACACCAAACCAAACCACAGTAAACCAAACCAAACCACACCAAACCACAGTAAACCAAACCAAATCACACCACCAAACCACACCAAACCACACCAAACCAAACCACACCAAACCAAACCACACCAAACCAAACCAAACCACACCACACCAAACCAAACCACACCAAACCACACCACACTAAACCACACCACACCAAACCAAACCACACCACGCCAAACCACACCAAACCACACCAAACCGCACCACAACACACTAAACCAAACCACACCACACAAAACCGAATCAAACCACACTAAACCAAACCACACCACACCAAACCAAATCAAACCACACCACACCAAACCACACCAAACAAAACCACAACAAACAAAACCACACCAAACCAAACCAAACCACACCAAACCACACCAAACCACACCACACCAAACCACACCACACCACACTAAACCAAACCACACCACACCAAACCAAATCAAACCACACCAAACCACACCAAACCAAACCACACCAAACCACACCACACTAAACCACACCACACCAAACCAAACCACACCACGCCAAACCACACCAAACCACACCAAACCAAACCACACCACACCACACTAAACCAAACCACACCACACCAAACCACACCACACCAAACCAAATCAAACCACACCACACCAAACCACACCAAACAAAACCACAACAAACAAAACCACACCAAACCAAACCACACCACACCAAACCACACCAAACCACACCACACCACACCAAACCACACCACACCACACTAAACCAAACCACACCACACCAAACCAAATCAAACCACACCAAACCACACCACACCAAACCACACCAAATAAAACCACACCAAACCACACCACACCAAACCACACCACACCACACCAAACCACACCACACCCCACCACACCACACCAAACATACACAGAACATTGTGGTCTTATTCTTAGAACACACACTGAGTGTGCAAAACATTAAAAGCACCTTCCTAATATTGAGTTGCACCCCCCTGTGTGACTCCCAATCAGGCACAGCTGAAGTTCGTTGTTGTTGATTGGGAGTCACACATAAGGAGCAGGTTTTTCCTTTGGGTTTTGTGGGGGATTGTTTTCTGTTTTGTTCAGTTGGGACCAGACAGGACTGTTTGCTGTCGTTGCTATCAAGTGTTTTGTTTGTAGTGGTTCATTTTTATTAAATGTCAAGATGAACACACAACCTCCGCTGCATCTTGGTTTTCTTGCGACGACGGGCGTTACACCCCCCCCCCCTTTTGACAGGGATGCTGGCCCATGTTGACTCCACTGCTTCCCATAATTGTGTCAAGTTGGCTGGATGTCTTTTGGGTGGTGGGCCATTTTTGATACCCACGGGAAACTTTTGAGCTTGAAAAAAAAAACAGCAGCGTTGCAGTTCTTGACACAAACCGGTGCGCCTGGCACCTACTACCGTACCCCGTTCAAAGGCACTTAAAAATGTAACTACATATAGTCTTAAATGTAATCTACGTAAACCGAGAAAGTAATTATTTATATTGAGAGGACAATAAACAATAACTGGTAATGCTGCATACTCAATGAAAGGTTAAAACCTCACCTTTTAGGTAATTTTTTAAAATAAATTGCTCACTCACTTTTGAGGACACAAGCTCAAGTAAACAGTACAAATAGGAAAATATGAAATATTTTTTATGACTTAATTCCTATTCAACAAAACTGTATTAATAAAGCTTGAAATGACTTATGTGCTTTCTAAAATATAATGTAATCAAATTATAAAACCAATAACTACAAGATGTCACTTTCCTTATAACAGTAAAATACATATTTGTGTGTTTAGTGTTAGACAAAATGTGTATATTTTCTGTCTGGCCCCACAGCTGTGAACGTCACACAGAGCTCTAGCATGGCTTCCTGAACTCATTAGGAACTCCCCTTTCGTCTCATATTAATCTTGATAAAAATAACGTTTTTTTTTTGTTGCTTAAAAATCGGTTAATTATTTTAGATTAAATGGATTTAAATCATCAAATTTCAAATCAAATCAAATTTATTCATATAGCCCTTCTTACATCAGCTGATATCTCAAAGTGCTGTACAGAAACCCAGTCTCAAACCCCAAACAGCAAGCAATGCAGGTGTAGAAGCATATAAATCCATCTCTGTATGTGCTATTTTGATGAAACCACTGTTTCCTACTGCGCTACAATGTAACGATTGCTGGCATGTGCTTTATCAGTGGCTGTGATGTAAGGGTTCAGACAGGTGTTGAAGGACAGTCGGAAGAGTGACTGAAATGGTAGGAGGGACATGCCAGCTTCAAGTGGTTTCAGATTTCTCATCGTACGTCACACAAGCTCAATAGAAGTACTACTGTGTCCGTGGAAACCAGGGCTATCGCTCAATGCAAGCCATTTTGATCTATGGTATCCAGAGATGGATTTATAAGCAAAAATATCAGTCGGATCTGGTACCAGAACCATGCAGGTCCCCTAAACAGGGGGCTTTACATCTAAGAGTTTAAAGATTTTGTCTTGCCCATTCACCCTCTAAATGGCACACAATCCATGTCTCAAGGCATCGGGTTATTCTATGTTATGGAAAGAGCAGGAGTCCTTAATGTTTTGTACACTCAGTGTAAGATATTAACGTTCTAGACATGTTTCACGACAATGTTGCTAGAGCATTTCTGTGTATCAGGACGTTGCCTGATGGTCCCAAAGGAACACCCCCCCCCACAAAAAAATCTTCCATTACCTTCGCCAATCAGGGCCCTGATTGGTTATCCAGTCATCCATTCGTAGCTGTTTGTTTGTTGGCAAGGGATGCTCACACATAGTACACAGTGCTTTTAACATACAGTATAAAGCAACATAACAACTCATTAACTTACAAGTATTTTTAGACAGTGACCATTATTCAACATATCGTCAACCAGGGGTTTGAACTCACAACCTCTTGGTTCAACATGTACTCCAATCTCCCCACTTCACCACAGTGCCTGTGTTACGTATTGGTTAATCTGACTGTTCTCGTCATTGATTTGATTTATTACTTAGTTCAGCAAATTTTTCAGGGATTTCAGTATAGTTGTTTCATGTTTTGGTGGGGGGGAAATGTGAACCTTGTTTTAATGATACTCCCGAATCGCTATGATCAAATAAAAAATATTGTCTTGAGTTTACTTTTAACAGAGCTGAGATTTACTTCAAAGTGCATTCACATTATTGCTTATACCTATCAAGTTGTTTCATCAACTTCAGTGCCCAGGGAGGATTTATTAATAGATAAAGTGAAAACACTATATGTTAAATGTACTGTGTGTGAGAGAGAGTATCCACAACAAAGACAAAGAGCTATGAATGAATCAGTGGTTCACCAGTCCGATTTTTGATTGTTGTGCCTTGATTGGCTCGGCAGCAATAACAAGGCATGATGTGTAATTACAAAAGAAATGAGGAAGGGGGGGGGGGGATGACAACATTTCTTTGGCACCATCAGGCGATGTCCTGACAACTGCTACAAAGAAATGTTCATCCAACGTTCCCATGAAACCTGTCTAGAACATTTATATCTTTAGTTATGAGAACATGCTGACCACTTTCTGTGTAAGATCTATTTGACTTTAAGGGGATGTTCTCTTGGAAACATTCCTTGCACATAACGGGAACATTCCTATGAAAAGTTAATTTAATGACAATATGAGACTCTTTAAGGGAGCGTGCTCTATAGTTGTTGGAACGTTTGTTGTTAGCTGGGGGGGGGGGGGCGGGGGGGTGAAGAAAAGGCAAAACGTGGCAGAGGGTCCTCTTGACTGTACATTGAACTATTTCTATGGAAACAAGAGAGACGGAGAGAGGAGGACAATAGAAGGCATGAGGGGATCAGGGGACGAGGGGAAAGAAAGGGAAGTCACAATAAGAAGTAATGAGAGAGGGATCAGAGGAGAAACAAAGAGAACGAGAGAGGGGTGAAGTGGCTGGAGGAAGAACAGGAGGGAGGAGGAAAGCGGAGTGGAAAGAGGAGCAGAAAGCGGCTAATACGGATGACATTGGTCACACCACGTTGATAGGTTGTCAAAACATTGTCCAAATCTTGACAGAATTATCAGACAAATTAGACATAGGATGACAGACGTGAGATTAATTTCTAATCTCAATTATTTGAATTGTGTATGAATGTATGGATCCCATTTAGGCTTACTCATACGCTCCTTTCTATCCATTGCTGACTCTATCTGTCTAAAGGCTGCCATTTGGACAGCTGTCACTGTTAGAGTTGACACACATCACCATCACGACTAGCCTATTTGTGGGCCAAAATACAAAACAACTGATCTGTACATTTCAGATGTAAGGTAATTTAAGGCATCTGACACTTTTGAAAAGCAATTGTCATTCCTAACTGACAGGTAGGCTACATGTGTCTGAACAGCAGGTATAGTAATCATAGCAAAACGTTTGTTGCTTACTATGACAATAGTGACAATATGTGGTTGTCTCACCTAGCTACCTTAAGATGACTCACTAACTGTAGGTTGCTCTGGATAAGAGTCTCTGCTAAATGACTCACTAACTGTAGGTTGCTCTGGATAAGAGCCTCTGCTAAATGAGTCACTAATTGTAAGTTGTTCTGGATGAGAGTATCTGTTAAATGACTCACTAACTGTAAGTTGCTCTGGATAAGAGCCTCTGTTAAATGACTCACTAACTGTAAGTTGCTCTGGATAAGAGCCTCTGCTAAATGACTCACTAACTGTAAGTTGCTCTGGATAAGAGCCTCTGCTAAATGACTCACTAACTGTAAGTTGCTCTGTATAAGAGCCTCTGTTAAATGACTCACTAACTGTAAGTTGCTCTGGATAAGAGTCTCTGTTAAATGACTCACTAACTGTAAGTTGCTCTGGATAAGAGCCTCTGTTAAATGACTCACTAACTGTAAGTTGCTCTGGATAAGAGCCTCTGCTAAATGACTCACTAACTGTAAGTTGCTCTGTATAAGAGCCTCTGTTAAATGACTCACTAACTGTAAGTTGCTCTGGATAAGAGTCTCTGCTAAATGACTCACTAACTGTAAGTTGCTCTGGATAAGAGTCTCTGCTAAATGACTCACTAACTGTAAGTTGCTCTGGATAAGAGTCTCTGCTAAATGACTCACTAACTGTAAGTTGCTCTGGATAAGAGCCTCTGTTAAATGACTCACTAACTGTAAGTTGCTCTGGATAAGAGCCTCTGCTAAATGACTCACTAACTGTAAGTTGCTCTGGATAAGAGCCTCTGCTAAATGACTCACTAACTGTAAGTTGCTCTGTATAAGAGCCTCTGTTAAATGACTCACTAACTGTAAGTTGCTCTGGATAAGAGTCTCTGCTAAATGACTCACTAACTGTAAGTTGCTCTGGATAAGAGTCTCTGCTAAATAACTCACTAACTGTAAGTTGCTCTGGATAAGAGCCTCTGTTAAATGACTCACTAACTGTAGGTTGCTCTGGATAAGAGCCTCTGCTAAATGACTCACTAACTGTAAGTTGCTCTGGATAAGAGCCTCTGCTGAATGACTAACAAAACTAATAAAACATACTAGGTGTTTGGACCCTTTTGGCTGTAATGCCTCCATCAACACAAGCCAGATAGACACTAGACTGACTTCACATCACTTCCTGTTAATGCTTTGGACACAGGGTAGGAGAACACAAGAGAATGTAGTACTGAGCTCCATGGGGCAAGACAGGGCAGGTCAGTGACACTCCCTCCCCAGTCTACCCCTCACCCCTTTGGGCATAATGTCCAGGATGTTGCCCTGGAGTGATAACGGGTGGGTGTTTAATGGTATCAGTTTGAGCTAGGCACTACCAAGAATCATTTATGTTGATCGCATAATAAAATACCAGGTCAGCTAATTTGTAGATCAGTGATTCTGCACAGTTCGACTGCAATGTAGTCAATCTCAAACTATCAAATGCACAGAGAGTCACAGAGAGTTACAGAGAGTCACAGATAGGCACAGAGAGTTACAGAGAGTTACAGAGTCACAGAGAGTCACAGAGAGTTACAGAGAGTCACAGAGAGTCAGAGAGAGCCACAGAGAGCCACAGAGAGCCACAGAGAGTCACAGAGAGTCAGAGAGAATCACAGAGAGTTACAGAGAGTTACAGCGAGTTACAGAGAGTCACAGAGAGTCCTAGAGAGCCACAGAGAGCCACAGAGAGCCACAGAGAGCCACAGAAAGCCACAGAGAGTCAGAGAGAGTCACAGAGAGTTACAGAGAGTCACAGAGAGTTACAGAGAGTCAGAGAGAGCCACAGAGAGCCACAGAGAGCCACAGAAAGCCACAGAGTCAGAGAGAGTCAGAGAGAGTCAGAGAGAGTTACAGAGAGTCACAGAGAGTTACAGAGAGTTACAGAGAGTCACAGAGAGTTACAGAGAGTCACAGAGAGTCAGAGAAAGCCACAGAGAGCCACAGAAAGCCACAGAGAGTCACAGAGAGTTACAGAGAGTCACAGAGAGTTACAGAGAGTCACAGATAATCACTGGTTCAGAAACATACTGTAGTAAGTGTTTGTGTGGTTGTGGTGAATGTGTATAGTGACATGAAATGGGTAATTTATGGAGGAAGTGGCCAGGACATCATTTTCCTAACGGCTGGGGGGCGTCGGGCGTGGCTGGACAAGGCGGAGCAGTTCCTGTATTTGCAGAGGGGGACGTGGGGAAAGCAGGGCAACGCTCTGAGCACCCTCTCACCCCTGTGCATGAGGCTCTAATTACTTTGGGGAGCTGGAGAATAGAGAAGGATTTAGATAGAGAGATGAAAAGCACTGACTTTCCAATTTACTACCGCCACTTGATGTTTGTCTACGATTGTGACGTGCGCACACACACACACACACGGCCGCGCCTTACAGGACAAATAGGAACAACGTGTGGCTTTGTGTTCTCACTGATAAAAAGAGAGACGTTATTAGAACGCTGTCAACTCTGCCCTGGGGGAGTGTGTGTGTGTGTGTGTGTGTGTGTGTGTGTGTGTGTGTGTGTGTGTGTGTGTGTGTGTGTGTGTGTGTGTGTGTGTGTGTGTGTGTGTGTGTGTGTGTGTGTGTGTGTGTGTGTGTAGCCCTTGGGATAGTGTGCTTGTTGGGGTAATCATCGTTTGTACAAACAGACTGTAACCTCGCTCTCTATATCTATCTCCCTCAAGCCAGAACCCTCCCCTAGTGTGTGTGTGTGTCTGTGTGCTCACTTCTGTGTGTATGTGTGACCTTGCACCCCAGCTACCCCACTAACCTCCATTACAGCTCCTACCACATTCCCCAGCTACCCCATTACCCACCATTACAGCTCCTACCACATTCCCCAGCTACCCCATTAACCACCATTACATCTCCTACCACATTCCCCAGTTACCCCATTAACCACCATTACAGCTCCTACCACATTCCCCAGCTACCCCATTAACCTCCATTACAGCTCCTACCACATTCCCCAGCTACCGCACTAACCTCCATTACAGCTACTACCACATTCCCCAGCTACCCCATTAACCTCGATTACAGCTCCTACCACATTCCCCAGCTACCCAATTAACCTCCATTACAGCTCCTACCACATTCCCCAGCTACCGCACTAACCTCCATTACAGCTCCTACCACATTCCCCAGCTACCCCATTAACCTCCATTACAGCTCCTACCACATTCCCCAGCTACCCCATTAACCACCATTACAGCTCCTACCACATTCCCCAGCTACCCCATTAACCACCATTACATCTCCTACCACATTCCCCAGCTACCCCATTAACCACCATTACATCTCCTACCACATTCCCCATCTACCCCATAAACCACCATTACAGCTCCTACCACATTCCCCAGCTACCCCATTAACCACCATTACAGCTCCTACCACATTCCCCAGCTATCCCATTAACCACCATTACAGCTCCTACCACATTCCCAGCTACCCCATTAACCACCATTACATCTGCTACCACATTCCTCAGCTACCCCATTAACCTCCATTACAGCTCCTACCACATTCCCCAGCTACCGCACTAACCTCCATTACAGCTCCTACCACATTCCCCAGCTACCCCATTAACCTCCATTACAGCTCCTACCACATTCCCCAGCTACCCCATTAACCTCCATTACAGCTCCTACCACATTCCCTATCTACCCCATTAACCTCAATTACAGCTCCTACCACATTCCCCAGCTACCCCATTAACCACCATTACATCTGCTACCACATTCCCCAGCTACCCCATTAACCACCATTACAGCTCCTACCACATTCCCCAGCTACCCCATTAACCTCCATTACAGCTCCTACCACATTCCCCAGCTACCCCATTAACCTCCATTACAGCTCCTACCACATTCCCCATCTACCCCATTAACCTCCATTACAGCTCCTACCACATTCCCCAGCTACCCCATTAACCACCATTACATCTGCTACCACATTCCCCAGCTACCCCATTAACCACCATTACAGCTCCTACCACATTCCCCAGCTACCCCATTAACCTCCATTACAGCTCCTACCACATTCCCCAGCTACCCCATTAACCACCATTACAGCTCCTACCACATTCCCCAGCTACCCCACTAACTACCATTTACAGTGCCTACCTCATTCCCCAGCTAGTCTTTTTTCTCTGATCAGTGTTTGTAGCTGAAAAGCTTTTTGTGGATATTTGTTTCCCTTAAGCTTTGTTTCATCTGGCTGTGAACACACTGAACAATAGTGCATCCAGAGTTATTAAGGAGACATAAAAAACAGGTCTGCTGAAACTCTTGAGTCCTACTGTGATATACTTGGGCACCCTACCCAGCACCGGGGTGTTATCTGAGCAGACACCTGAGGCTTACTGTGATTTTATGAAATAAAATCAAAATGTATTTGTCACATGTGCCGAATACAAAAGGAGTAGACCTTACCGTGAAATAATTACTTACAAGCCCTTAACCAACAATGCAGTTCAAGAAATAGAGTTAAGAAAATATTTACTAAATAAACAAATGTAAAAACATGAAATCAAATCAAAAACGAACACAAGAAATAACGAGACTATATACAGAGGGTACCGGTACTGAGTCAATGTGCGGGGGTACAGGTTAGTTGAGGTAATTTGTAAAGTGACTGTGCATAGATAATAAACAGCGAGTAGCAGCAGTGTAAAAACAAAGTCAATGCAAATAGTCTGGGTAGCCATTTGATTATCTGTTCAGGAGTCTTATGGCTTGGGGGTAGAAGCTGTTCAGGAGCCTTTTGGACCTAGACTTGGTGCTCCGGTACCGCTTGCCATGCGGTAGCAGAGAGAACAGTCTATGACTTGGGTGACTTGAGTCTTAGACAATTTCTAAGGCCTTCCTCTGACACCGCCTGGCATATAGGTCCTGGATGGCAGGAAGCTCGGCCCCAGTGATGTACTGGGCCCTATGCACTACCCTCTGTAGCGCCTTACAGTCAGATGCCGAGCAGTTACCATACCAGGCGGTGATGCAGCCAGTCAGGATGCTCTCAATGGTGCAGCTGTAGACATTTTTGAGGATCTGGGGACCCATGCCAAATCTTTTCAGTCTCCTGAGGGGGAAAAGGTGTTGTCGTGCCCTCTTCACAACTGTCTTGGTGTGTTTGGACCTTGATAGTTTGTTGGTGATGTGGACACCAAGGAACTTGAAACTCTCGAACCTGCTCCACTACAGCCCCATCATTGTTAATGGGGGCCTGTTTGGCCCTCCTTTTCCTATAGTCCACGATCAGCTCCTTTGTCTTGCTCACATTGAGGGAAAGGTTGTTGTCCTGGCACCACACTGCCAGGTCTCTGACCTACTCCCTATAGGCTGTCTCATCACTGTCATCATTGTCAGGCCTTCCACTGTTATGTCGTCATCAAACTTAATTATGGTGTTGGAGTCGTGCTTGGCCACACAGTTGTGAGTGAACAGTTAGTACAGGAGGGGACTGAGCACGCACCCCTGAGGGATCCCAGTGTTGACGATCAGCGTTGCAAATGTGTTGTTGCCTACCCTTACCACCTGGGGGGGGGGGAGGTGTTTAGTCCCAGGGTTCTTAGCTTAGTGATGAGCTTTGTGGGCACTATGGTGTTGAATGCTGAGCTGTATTCAATGAACAGCATTCTCACATAGGTGTTATTTTTGTCCAGGTGAGAAAGGGCAGTGTTGAGTGCAATTGAGATTGCGTCATCTGTGGATCTGTTGGGGTGGTATGCGAATTGGAGTGGGTCTATTTCTGGCATGATGGTGTTGATGTGAGCCATGACCAGCCTTTCAAAGAACTTCATGAATACCGATGTGAGTGCTACGGGGCGGTAATCATTTAGGCAGGTTACCTTCGCTTTCTTAGGTACAGCGACTATGGTGGTCTGTTTGAAACATGTAACCACCGTTCTAAAGTTTGGGGTCACTTAGACATGTCAAGGCACAGGAGGCACAGGAGTCCACCTGTGGTAAATTCAATTGATTAGACATGATTTGCTAAGCTTGTAGCGTCATAACCAAGAAGACTCAAGGCAATAATCGCTGCCAAAGGTGCTTCAACAAAGTACTGAGTAAAGGGTCTGAATACTTATGTAAATGTGATATTTCAGTTTTTTATTTGCAGTAAATTTGCTTACATTTCTAAAAAACTGATTTTGCTTTGTCATTTTGTCATTATGGGGTATTGTGTCTAAATTGATGAGGAAAGAAAACAATTTAATTTCATTTAATCAATAAGGCTGTAACGTAACAATTTGTAGAAAAAGTCAAGGGGTCTGAATACTTTCCGAATGCAGTGTATGAGCTGGACATCCAGAGTAAGCAAATTGAGACGTTACAGAGTACCCCGTGTAGTTCAGACTCTAAGACCTTTTCCTACTTCCTACTTCCTACAGCCTGGTCGTCGTGTCACTGACTCGTCAATGTGTCACTCTCTGACTGACCCACCAGGGCTGCCCTGCAGAGATTCCTCCCTAGTGAGGTCACCTCTCCCCTCCCATCTCACCTAAACTTCCCATCAGTTTATAACATTCCATCATTGGTACTCTGAGGTCCTCATATTGACATTGACTGCGTCCACTGGGCCTACGGTAATTCACATTTCTACTCCTTCTTCTATTACTAATAGGGATAGACCAACTGCTGCAGTTCTATTGTAATCTGATAGCCATACCAACTATATTAATATCAACCATCAGACAGGGCTTGCATCTGCTTATTGAACCTAGCTTTTTTTGAGTTGGAGACTGCAAGTGACTTTAAAATCTTAAAGGACTTGGGTTGATTCATCTGAACATTCAGAGGTAACTTCCTAAACTGGATCACATCGAAATCTGGGCTATGCAGACGAATCCGGACATTCTGGTACTGACTGAAACTTGGATCTCTGGGGACATTCTGAACTGTGATATTAATATTGAGGGTTATAGTGTGTTCAGAGCTGACTGACAGGGTAGAGGTTGTGGAGTGGTTGTTTTCATTTCCCTTGCCAAAATGTTTTAGCTACTATTTTGAATCCTTTGTCCTGGGAACAAATGTATCCATGACTGTTATAAGGGTCTACCGTCCTCCCTCTGCTAACCTTTGTGCACTGAAGGAGTTAACTAGTTTATTACTAAGTCAGACGTTTTTATCCTGGGTGACCTAAATTATGATTGGGGAAATGCAGCCCTCAGACATTCTAAAAGACATGTGTAATGATCTAATCCTAATCCAGCTGGTGACTAAACACTAAAGATACTTCAAAGTCAACTCAGATTGATTTTATTTTAACGAATACATCAAATAAATATATTATCTTCACCCAATATAATATTGATCATTGTCCAGTTGTTTGTGTTGAGATGTGAGAATACATAAATCTAAGATTTGTGCCATCAGAAAGTTTAATAACTTAATTGAACAGGCTTCTTTTTTTTCTTCTTTTTTTTTGACATAATCTTAATTTTAGTGACCTTGATTGTATTTCAGATAATGCCGGAATCTGATTTGACGTTGAGCCTTTTTGCAGATGTCTTCAATACTATTAAGGATAATCATGCCTCCTAAAACAAATGAAGGGTGAAAGGCATATGTAATGCCTAGTACACTCCAGAATGATCTGAAGTAATTCATAAAAGAGATGATGCTTGTGTCAAGGTCCAGGAACACAAGCGTAGGCACGGACTGGCAAACGTTTAACCAACTGAGGCATCACTGTGTAAGACAATTCAGAAAGGCTAAATCTGATTATTACGTAACCACTCTTTCGCATTGTAATGAGAACCCGGCTGAATTCTGGAAAAACTGTTAAATCCCTGAATGCTTCTACCTCTTCCTTTCTGCCACATCACATTAATTCAGACACTGGCCTCATTACGGGGGGAAAAAATGCCATCATTGATGCATTTAATCACCATTTTATTTCAGCGGGCTATCTCTTTTTGAAATAACTTCTAAGCCTATTCACAATGATACTGGGCTAGATGCTGATAGAGGAAACTTGCTGAATGATCAGACAGAAACAATAGTCAAAGCTTTTCTTTTAGGCTTATTCACAGAAAAATAAATCCTGAATGCTTTTTCTGGCAATAGACAATAAGAAATCCACACACGGACAGACCAATTGGATTCTGGTCTGCTTAGGTGTGCAGCACCCATTATTATTGGCTCAATAACCTACTTAAAAAAAAAAATAACATTGTTTCCTGGAAATATTCCACAAGTATGGAAATCAGCTTTTGTCCTGCCACTCCATAAGGACGGGGATAATCGAGATGTTAACCATTATTGCCTCCTTTCAAGACTTCCTTGTCTGGCTAAGATTCTTGAGTCCTTTGTAAATGTACAACTTTGCTCTCTTTTTTTTGTTTTATCTGAGAAATGTATTTTGAATGTAAAACCAATCAGTATTTAGGCCTGGACATCCAATCAGGGTTTAGACCTTGGCAGAGCACTATTACAGCAATCACTTCAGTTGTTAATGGTCTTTTCAATCCTTTGTTTGTGAACCTGTCAAAAGCTTTTGAAACTCATGCTATTTTATTGAATAAGTTGTCCTCGATAGGCCTGAGCTCTAACGCCTGTTGATAGTTTCATGATTATCTTAGTGACAGAACTCAGGCCATCGTGATTGATGGGGTTAAATTATACCTTTTTTTTTAAGTACATAAAGGTGTACCACATAGGTTGGTTTTGGGACCTGTTCTCTTCACTGTTTATATAAACACTGAAGGTCAATCTGTTCTAACATGTTCATCTAGATGCTGACGATACTACGACATATTTATTGAACCTTTATTTAACTAGGCAAGTCAGTTAAGAACAAATTCTTATTTTCAATGATGGCCTAGGAACAGTGGGTTAACTGCCTGTTCAGGGGTAGAACAACAGATTTGTATGTTGTCAGCTCAGGGATTTGAACTTGCAACCTTTCAGTTACTAGTCCAGCTCTCTAACCACAAGACTACCCTGCCGTATCCTATTGTCCCGACTGTTGATCTGGCTGTGTCTAAACTACAGTCAGATTTTATAGCTATGCAGGAATCCCTTCGCTGATTTAAAACTTAATACAGGCAAAACGAAGTACATGTTGTCTTTAAACTCTCCTAAGAATGTTTCAGATGAACTACATGTTCAGTCATTAGATGGTTCTCCAATCGAATGTGTTCCCGCATATAAATACCTAGGCATTTGGATTGATATGATTTGACCGTTTATAAAACATGTAGATGAGCTGGTTAAGAAGCTACGATTTTGAAGTTGTCTTTTTTCTACAGAAACAGATGGTGCCTTTCTCTAAGCAGTAGGAAGCAGCTGATTCAGTCAACCTTTTTATCTGTTCTATTTATCAAAGTGCAGCTGCTACTCCTCTTAAACCTTTGCATGCCATCTACCATAGTGCACTTCGTTTTGTTACAGTTTTAATACTCATCACTGTATCCTGTTGACTGGACTTCGCTAAAGACCCGTAGATCTCTACATTATTCCCTTTCTGTTTACAAGGCCCTACTTCTTAAACTTCCGTCTTATCTAACTTTGCTGTTGAAGTATAGACACCTGAGTTGCAAAAACCAGTTCACAGGATTGGTTAACTCTTGAGGTTCCTAGGGTCTCCACCGAGCTAGGTAAATCTACTTTTAGTTTTAATGCACCGTTTTGCTGGAACAAAATTCCAAATACATTTCATCTTGATGTTCTGGTGCCGTTTTTGCAATTTAAAGTATTAATTAGGGACTTATTTGTGGATAAATGTAACTGTTTTCTGGGTGATTTGTGAGGTTTTATTGATGCATCCCTGACTGTTTGAATTTTAACATACACAGTGTATATATAGTTTGGTTATAATGTGTATATTTATGTTGAATATACAGGGTGCATTTATAAAAGAGACCTTGGTCTCAATATGTCTTCTCTGTCAAATAATAAATAAATAAAACAATCTAAAGAACACACCATTAAAGCTCCTACTACATTCCGTACAGTTACATTTTAATAGTTTAGCAGACACTAATCCAGAACGATTTACTAATCCGTTTATTCAACTAAAGTTGATAAAACAACCACCTATCACCCCGTTGGAAGTAAAACCTCCTTCAGAAATCACCATCATATGGGCTAGTGAAACTAAAAGAAAAGTACTTTAGTCAAACTCTTTCCAGGTTGGCAAAATGAATAAATGAATAACTTGTGAAAGTTTAAAGACAGGGAAAGCGGTTTCATTCGTTGATTGAATCGTATCTCATTCTTTTTTTACCAGGCCACAGCACAGACATTTACACAGACCTGTGAAAACACAACGATCACTTTACTGTTTATGCAAAGTAATGGCTTTGCATAAAGGTCATTTGAGAGAATGAACCTTGGAAGAAGTTGAGGTACAAGATGTGATTCAAACAATTCTTCTAAAGTCTTTCTAAATATGTAGCGCAAAGGCAAAATATTCAACAGCGGGCAATGCATGTGTGAGAATGTCTGGATGTTGGGCGGCAGGTAACATAGTGCTTAGAGCTTTGGGCCAGTAACAGAAAGGTTGCTGGATCGAAACCCTGAGCTGACAAGGGAGTTAACCCACTGTTCCCTGGTAGGATGTCATTGTAAGTAAGAATTTGTTCTTAACTGACTTGCCTAGTTACATTAAAGTGTATGTGTGTGTACTTAAAAGGGCAATCTGCAGTTCAAACGATAACAAAGTTGGCACCACACCACTGTTTTGATAAAATGCTGACAGAGCCAGGACTGACCATCCAAGATATCAAAATGATTATTTAAATATATTTTGAGTTTGGTGGGTAAACTCTGATCGCTGGTAGCAGTAAAGAGTAACGCTCCCAATTCTTTTCTGCAAAAATGTGGGTGAACTGCGTTTTGTTGCATTTGGCCTCACACTCTAACCACTGTATACAGTGTTTGTTTGCAATTACATTGTTTACAAAAAAATAGAGTAAAACAAGCTGATATTTCGAGAACAGTTGAACTATTGTAGCCCATAAGAGGCATTCATAAGTTACACTGTAACGGAAAACTGTTACTTATACGGTAATTGTAGGCACTATCAACAGTAAAAATCTCTGAAACGTTTTACAGCAGCATACTGTCAATGATGGTGCATTGTGTGAAAATTGCTGTATTTCAAATGGTACTGTAATTACACCCCACAGAATACAGTACTGTACCATAACTTTGGAGCACCAAAAACCTATGAGATTGTTGTTGTTTCAGGCCCATTATCATATTTTGAGGCGTGCCTTGTAAGAGATTGTGTTCGTTGTACTCTTGAGTGAGAGTGCTGTACCAGTTTAACTGTCAGTAGTGCAGATCATGTTCAAATGGGGACAGATTGGAGTGGCAGCATGTCTTCACCCCTAAATGGTTGAGCATTTTGCCATGTCCTTTTGGTCTGTTTTGCCCTGTGGTCGCTCCCAGTTTGGAAGCCTTTGTTAAGGCCTTTAGAAGTGTAAATGATATAAAACACCAAATATCTATTAATATGTTATAATGTCGAAGCACTTTAACCTATCAGTCAACCTCATTGCACCAATCTCTTCTAATTACAGCTCCCCTCAATTAATTTCATTAATTCATTATTCATTCATTAATTCATTATTCATTCATTCATTATTCATTCATTCATTCTGATTATGGTAGCGTTTACTTTTTAACAGTATACCACAGTACATTTTACGGTATTGTACTGTGTATAATTACACAGTACTTTCTTTAAAAACTATAATTATATTACAGTAGGTGTACTGTAATATTAAATACAGAATGTTACTTGTCACCGAGCTGTCTGTAAATTACGAGTTAGTTTACAGTGCTGAAATAACAGGATGAAGTCTGGAAAGTTACAGGAAACAACAGGGAAGTAAGAGTCCAACGACCAGGTAGCCGTTAATAGTTTGCATTTAAATGCTAAATATAAAGTGATATGAATTTTCACAGTTGTTATTTATAAACAATAATTTGTTACTGAACATCCTATCAATAACAGAGACTAACAAGCAGAAGTTACGTAGTAAGGATTTAAGGCCATTTCCCCTCTCCTTAGCAGTACCGTGTATATTTATTAAGAATGAACTTGGAAGAGTGTGTGTGTGTGTGTGTGTGTGTGTGTGTGTGTGTGTGTGTGTGTGTGTGTGTGTGTGTGTGTGTGTGTGTGTGTGTGTGTGTGTGTGTGTGTGTGTGTGTGTGTGTGTCATTCACGTGACAAGCTAGCTAAACTCCCTCTAAGACTTGATTGGGTGTTCGCCTTGTTTCTTGTTGGTGGGATATTTCACAACATAATAATAGTATATAATATATATAATATTAAATATTTGTATGTTTCTCCAAGACTGTCCTCATCTGAAAACAGATGTGTATCCATTGATTGGCAACTCCACCATATATGTGCTTTTATTTAACCAGTAAATACAGAAAAATATTTGCTAGCCTGTTTGGCTCAGTTGGTATAGTGTGGCACTAGCAACGTTAGGCTTACGAGATAACAGCATACCACTGTGCTGTACTGGACGTTGCTTTGGAGAGCAGCACCTGCTGTGCTAGAGAAGCGGATGAGAATATTGGCCATAACATTTTTAAAAACCCATCTCAGACTGTGTCAGAGCCACGGAAGGTATTGAGCTGAATTTATTTGGGTAAAAACAAGTGTTTTAATAAATACCTTTAAGTGCTATCCTCTGGGAAGAATACAATGTTCATCTTGCTGTATAAATTCAATTTAATTCAATTCAATTTACAGTGGGATGAACATTTTATTCCTAGAGTATAGCACTTAAAAGCATTCATCGAAACACTTGTTTCCCAGGTGGTGAAGGTAGAAAACAACACCTCCACTTCACTGAACTTCAACACTGGGATCCCACAAGGGTGGGGCCCCACAAGGGCCCCACAAGGGTGCGTAATCAGCCCTCCTCTACTCCCTCTTCACCCATGACTGCGAGGCCCCGCACGCCTCCAACTCAATCATCAAGTTTGCAGACGACACAACAGATTACCAACAATGACGAGACAGCCTTACAGGGAGGAGGTGAGGGCTCTGGGAGTGTGGTGCCAGGAAATTAACCTCTCACTCAACGTCAACAAAACAAAGGAGATGATCGTGGAGTTTAGGAAACAGCAGAGGGAGCACCCTCCAATCCACATTGATGGGACAGCAGTGGAGAAGGTCGAAAGCTTCAAGTTCCTCAGTGTACACATCACTGACAAACTGAAATTGTCCACCCACACATGCAGTGTGGTGAAGAAGTCACACAAGTGCCTCTTCAACCTCATGAGGCTGAAGAAACGTGGCACCTAAAACCCTCACAAACCTTTACAGATGCACAATTGAGAGCATCCTGTCAGGCTGTATCACTGCCTGGTACAGTCTGCCCAACACATCACTGGGGGCACACTACCTGCCCTCCAGGACACCTACAGCACCCGATGTCACAGGAAGGCCAAAATGATTGTCAATGACAACAACCACCCGAGCCACTGCCTGTTCACCCTGCTATCATCCAGAAGGCGAGGTCAGTACAGGTGCATCAAAGCTGGGCCCGAGAGACTGAAAAACATCTTCTATCTCAAGGCCATCAGTCTGTTAAATAGCCCTCACTAGCACATTAGAGGCTGCTGCCCTATATACATACAAATCACTGGCCACTTTAATAAATTGAACACTAGTCACTTTAATAATGTTTGCATATTTTGCATTACTCATCTCATATGTGTCGTGTCTTTGGGGTACCATTAAACGGAAGATATGTTTATCAATTAGCTCCCTGTAATTATTATCACGCGATTAAACTGATTAATCGTTTAATTGTAATTAACTAGGAGATCGGGGCACCAAGGAGAATATTCCGATTACAAAGCTATAATTTTCCTAATATAACTTTCCTGTACTATAATATTCTATTCTATTATAGTATAGGCCGATTATCTTGTGGTTTAAATGGTGTATTTTACCTCTAGTCCAGTCTCATTCCAAACGTCGTAAATTGTTGTATCTGCACGAACCCAGTCTTTACTAAAATCATCCATACATCAATTGTCTTAAAATCATTTATTTACTACACTAAGTAATTAACAGAAAAACATACAAACAGTAATTATCGTCACAAAGGATTGGTATAGGAATGTGCCATTGTGGGCTAAACAGGCAGGTCGGCCTGTTGAACAATGGATCATAAAAGGTCAGCTGTGGCACACAGAGTTCATTAATATTAACAATTGACAATTGAAGGCTCACTCATTCGGGAACAATTGCAATCAATATATATTTACGCTCAGTGTGTCGTTCTGATTCTTGTTGGAGAGTAGTTCTGATGGAGAGTCTCTCTCTCGGTTAGAATGGATCTTTCAAAGCGACATTCATTAATGTCGTCATCGAATGGTTGTTTCGTTGGTCTTCGCGTTCAATGATATAATTTACTTAGCTGCAGACTAATAATTAATATCAAAGACTTGTTCTTATTCTGTCAGTATCGATAGTATAAAAGTTAACCACGTGGTATGGGTCCCTGGGGGCGTGCCTATGACTGAGTTAGATTTGGTTACAGAAATACAATTCTATCACATTACATCAGTACATAGCATCTCAATGTCTTACAAAAGCTTTATCCTTCTTAATACATTCCATACACCCATATGATGCAAGTCTTAAACTGAGTCTATTATATAAACAGTTTTATGGTAATATGGCTATATTGTCTCTTCTGAGTATCACAAAGTTGTACCAAGCGGATCAGTTCGTAGCTGGATTCTTCACCAATCTTCCATACCTTCTCCAGAACACAAAATGTCGCTTGGCTCTCCAATTCTATGAGTTGGAAGAATTTCCTGTGTCTCTCTATGGGCCATGTGGCCAGAGACTCTCCTGGAATTTTAGAGTTTTTACGACCCTTTACACACAGGGTGGATTGGGTGCAAAAGGGAGGGGTCAACTGTCCTCCCTGTACCAAAAGAGGCCAACGTCATGACATATGTATATACTGTATTCTATACTATTCTACTGTATCTTAGTCTATGGCGCTCTGACATTGCTCGTCCAAATACTTACATATTCTTAATTCCATTCCTTTACTTAGATGTGTGTGTATTGGGTATATGTTGTGAAATCTATCTATCTATCTATCTATCTATCTATCTATCTATCTATCTATCTATCTATCTATCTATCTATCTATCTATCTATCTATCTATCTATCTATCTATCTATCTATCTATCTATCTATCTATCTATCTATCTATCTATCTATCTATCTATCTATCTATCTATCTATCTACAGTATATGTCTGTCTGTCCGTCCGTCCATCCTTCCGTCTATCTGGAGTCAGTGCCATACAGAGCAAAGCAGGAAGGATTACACTAGATTAAACCAGCTGTTGTGACTACTACAGTATGCTGCTATTGGAGCTGCAATTAAAGACAGGAGGAGGGGTTGGAGATAAACCAAATGGGGGTGGATGATAGGAGGTGGGTAGAGGGTGATGTGGTCCTGTGAGTATGGAGGTCGGATGGGGGAATAGGGTGTGTGTATGTTTGTGTGTTTGTGTGTGTGTATCGGTTTCTGTGTGTGTGTGTGTGTGTGTGTGTGTGTGTGTGTGTGTGTGTGTGTGTGTGTGTGTGTGTGTGTGTGTGTGTGTGTGTGTGTGTGTGTGTGTGTGTGTGTGTGTGTGTGTGTGTGATGCACGTGTGTCATCAGATGAACACTGGTCTGCCACAGAGAGATAAACACTAGCCTGCCAGGCGAATGTTCGCATCACAGCACATCTGACGTCCTGAAATTAGCGTTGGGGCTGTGTGTGTCTATGTGTCTGTGTGTCTGTTTGTCTGTGTGTGTCTGTCTGTGTGTGTGTCTGTGTGTGCGTGTGTGTCTGTGTGTGTGTGTGTGTGTGCTTGAGACCGCTGTTGTTTTTCTTCTTGTCCTTAAGTGTCTCTTGGCTTCTGGTGACCTCCTTGGTTTCATCCTCTTCTCTTGCCCTGATATCACTCAGCCCGTCTGGTGACCTCCTTGGTTTCATCCTCTTCTCTTGCCCTGATATCACTCAGCCCGTCTGGTGACCTCCTTGGTTTCATCCTCTTCTCTTGCCCTGATATCACTCAGCCCGTCTGGTGACCTCCTTGGTTTCATCCTCTTCTCTTGCCATGATATCACTCAGCCCATCAGGCCTTGTCCACCGGCAGGTAAGTTTAAATGCTCCCTTTAGCCAGCATTATTTCTTATTGATATAAAGCGAAGGGCTCTTATGGAGAGACCAGGAAATATATATATATATATATATATATATATATATATATATATATATATATATATATATATATATACTGCTCAAAATAATAAAGGGAACACTAAAATAACACATCCTAGATCTGAATGAATGAAATAATCTTATTAAATACTTTTTTCTTTACATAGTTGAATGTGCTGACAACAAAATCACACAAAAATAATCAATGAAAATCCAATTTATCAACCCATGGAGGTCTGGATTTGGAGTCACACTCAAAATTAACGTGGAAAACCACACTACAGGCTGATCCAACTTTGATGTAATGTCCTTAAAACAAGTCAAAATGAGGCTCAGTAGTGTGTGTGGCCTCCATGT
>NC_138309.1:43170000-43260000 GCF_965601325.2 Salmo salar | reverse complement strand
AGCGCCACAGGTAACTTCCACAAAGCTGTGAACAATCTGAGAGACGTGGCAAGAAGGGCCTTCTATGCCATCAAAAGGAACATCAAATTTGACATACCAATTAGGATCTGGCAGAATTGTATAATGAAAAACACAAAAATATTGCATGTAGAGCAGAATTAGGCCGATACCCGCTAATGATCAAAATCCAGAAAAGAGCCATTAAATTCTACGACCACATAAAAGGAAGCGATTCCCAAACCTTTCATAAAGAGAGAGAGAGAGAGAGAGAGAGAGAGAGAGAGAGAGAGAGGAAATGCATAAGGGAAGTGACCCTTGAGTGTCCATCTGGCTTCGTCCCAAATGAGACCCTATTCCCTATATACTGTAGTACTTTTTTGACGAGGGCCAATCGTGTACCATTTGGAATGCATCCTGTGACAACCGCATCTGGTTAGAACCGCTTGGGCTTTTCAGTCAATACAAGCAGATGGGATTTATTAGGCCACTCATCTGTTTCAATAATTCAACAGCATTGGTTACAGACCACCAACAGCTGCGTCTAAGCGTTGCAATTGGGTGGGTGACAGTAGTAGATAACCAATCAGATGCCACAAACTTGCGTGGTCAAACAAAGACAAGACAGAGGTGCGTCTCTATTTTCACCCCCTTCCTCCTGAAGTGTGCACTTGTTCACTTCCCTTCACTGATTTGAAAAGAAAATGAGTGTTAAGAAATAGTGTGGAAACTCCCATTAGCCCACGCCTCCACCAATCCAATGCTTTTTAAAATTTGTGGGAAGTAGTGAACAAGTGCACACTTTAGGAAAAATGAGATAATACTGGGCAACAGCCCGCAAAAGGCACAAAAGAGATCAGTTTTCATTTAGTTTGGCTGTAAGGCAAATTCTGAAATCCCTAGCTAGACAAGGAAGTGTTTGTATTAGTACATGTATTTGCAGAATCTGCTAATTTGTCTATGTTTGCATGCCGATGTAATTGAAACCCACTTTCCATAGTTCATCCATTTACTGAAGATACACAAGTATTTTCTTAATGATGGTTGTTCCTCTCTCTCTCCTCTCTCTCTCTCTTTCTCTCTCCTCTCCCTCTCTTTCTCTCTCCTCTCTCTCTCTCTCTCTCTCTCTCTCTCTCTCTTTCTCTCTCCTCTCTCTCTCTCTCTGTCTCTTTCTCTCTCTCTGTCTATTTCTCTCTCTTTCTCTCTCTCTCTCTGTCTCTTTCTCTCTCTCTCTGTCTATTTCTCTCGCTTTCTCTCTTTTCATCTCTCTCTAGATCTCTCTATATATGTCTCTATATCTATCACTCTCTCTCTCTTTCTCTCTCTCCCTCTGTCTCTTTCTCTCTCTCTCTTTCTCTCTCTCACTTTCTATCTCTCTCTAGATCTCTCTATATACGTCTCTATCTATCACTCGCTCTTTCTCCCTCTCTCTCTCTCTCTCTTTCTCTCTCGCTTTCTCTCTCGCTCTCTCTCTTTCTCTCCCTCTCTCGCTCTCTCTCTTTCTCTCTTTTCTCTCTCTCTCTCTCTCTCTCTCTCTCTGTATCTCTCTCTCTTTCTCTCACTCTCCCCCTCTCTCTCTCTCTATCGCTCTCTCTAGCTATCCCTCTCTCTCTCTCCCGCACACATATTCATATGCAATATGCTTTGTTGGCATGAAGGACAAGGTCAATGTTGCCAAAGCGAAGTGATACACATTAACAGTATGAAAACGACAATAATAATAGTAGACAAAATACTAAAGAAATAAAAAAATATATATTTATAACAAATAGAACAAATAAATATCCAATACAGAAATGTAATAATTCTCAATGTTCAGACTGTAACTCAACAAACAAAATAGAAAACGACTGGTTGATGTATTTGTACTTATTATTCACCTCCAGCAGTCTAAGTTTTGCCCTTGTGTTAATCTTGTGTTTGTATGACCCTTCATTTGATTGGTCTCTCTCTCTGTCTCTCTCTCTCTCTCTCTTTTGCTCTCCTCTCTCTCTCTCTGTCTGTCTCTCTCTCCCTCTCTGTCTCTCTCTCTGTCTCTCTCCTCTCTCTCTCTGTATCTCTCCTCTCTCTCTCTCGCTCTCTCTCTTTTGCTCCCCCTCTCTCTCTCTCTCTCTCTCTCTCTCGCTCTCTTATTCTCTCTGTCTCTCTCTTCCATTCTCTCTCTTTATATACCACTTTCCATAGTTCCTCCATTTCCTGGTGATTTTCCTAATGATGATGGTTGTTCCTGTGCTCCACAGGGCTCACTGTCGTTTACAGTCTGTTTTAAAGGTAGAATCCAGTACTGTGTACACAGGAGGTAATTATGTGATGGACCCGCCTCTCCCCATCGGGTGAGACTTTAGATTCTCTTTTGTTCACCTTCCATTAAGAATCACACTCTTAAACAATGTCTACTTTATTAAGATCTTCAATGTATACTTTGTCTTCTACTTTTAAAATAACTTGTGTGGATAAATGGAAGTACAGCGTGGTGTGTTTTGTGGGTGCTGGGTATTTCCATCAGTCATTAGACCTGGTGTCTGGTGTGTTTTGTGGGTGCTGGGTATTTCCATCAGTCATTAGACCTGGTGTCTGGTGTGTTTTGTGGGTGCTGGGTATTTCCATCAGTCATTAGACCTGGTGTCTGGTGTGTTTTGTGGGTGCTGGGTATTTCCATCAGTCATTAGACCTGGTGTCTGGTGTGTTTTGTGGGTGCTGGGTATTTCCATCAGTCATTAGACCTGGTGTCTGGTGTGTTTTGTGGGTGCTGGGTATTTCCATCAGTCATTAGACCTGGTGTCTGGTGTGTTTTGTGGGTGCTGGGTATTTCCATCAGTCATTAGACCTGGTGTCTGGTGTGTTTTGTGGGTGCTGGGTATTTCCATCAGTCATTAGACCTGGTGTCTGGTGTGTTTTGTGGGTGCTGGGTATTTCCATCAGTCGTTAGACCTGGTGTCTGGTGTGTTTTGTGGGTGCTGGGTATTTCCATCAGTCATTAGACCTGGTGTCTGGTGTGTTTTGTGGGTGCTGGGTATTTCCATCAGTCATTAGACCTGGTGTCTGGTGTGTTTTGTGGGTGCTGGGTATTTCCATCAGTCATTAGACCTGGTGTCTGGTGTCACCTTTCCATCTAATGTTTCCTTGGTAACCAAATATTTTATATCTCAATTAATGCTCTATCGCCAAGGGCTCTCTCTCTCTCTCTCTCTCTCTCTCTCTCTGTGTTGTGTGTGTCATGTATTTATATGTGTGTGTTGTGTATTTATATGTGTGTGTTGTGTGTTTATATGTGTATGTTGTGTGTTTGTGTGTTGTGTGTTTATATGTGTGTGTGTGCGTGTGTGTTGTATTTTTAAATGTGTGTTTGTGTGTGTGTGTGTGTGTGTGTTGTGTTGTGTATTTATGTTTGTGTTGATTGTTTATATGTGTGTGTGTGTGTTGTGTGTACCCTCCTCAGCATCCTGTCTGTCTGTCTGTCTGTCTGTCTGTCTGTCTGTCTGTCTGTCTGTCTGTCTGTCGAGGTCAGGGCAGGCAGTATGATTAGGCAGGCGGGTTCAGAGTCAAGGCAGGCAAGGGTCAAAACCAGGAGGACAAGCAAAAACAGAGAAAAGGAAAAACAAGAGCAAGGAAATAACACTTGACAAGATAAGACAAACTGGCAACAGATGAACAGAGAACACAGGAACAAATACCCAGGGGCTAATGAGGAAAACAGGTGACACCTGGAGGTGGGTGGAGACAATCACAAAGACAGGTGAAACAGATCAGGGTGTGACAACCTGTCTGTCTGTCTGTCTGTCTGTCTGTCTGTCTGTCTGTCTGTCTGTCTGTCTGTCTGTCTGTCTGTCTGTCTGTCTGTCTGTCTGTCTGTCTGTCTGTCTGTCTGTCTGTCTGTCTGTCTGTCTGTCTGTCTGTCTGTCTGTCTGTCTCCTCCTCCTCCTCTCCTCTGTATCTCTCTCCTACAGTATCTATCTCTCTGTTCAATTTCAATTAAAGGAAACAGTAAACAGTAAACATTACACTCACAAAGTTACAAAATAACAAAGACATTTCAAAAGTCATGTTATGTATATACAGTGTTGTCATGATGTGTAAATAGTTAATGTACAAAATGGAAAATAAATAAACATAAATATTGCATTTACAATGGTGTCTGTTCGTCACTGGCTGCCCTTTTCTTGTGGCAACAGGTCACAAATCTTGCTGCTGTGATGGCACACTGTGGTATTTCACGCAATAGATATGGGAGTTTATCAAAATTGGGTTGGTTTTCAAATTCTTTGTGGGTCTGTGTAACCTGAGGGAAATATGTGTCTCTAATATGGTCATACATTTGGCAGGACGTTAGAGAGTGCAGCTCAGTTTCCACCTCATTTTGTGGGCAGTGTGCACATCTGCCTACGGCGGCATCTCGCAATAGCAAGGCTACGCTCACTGAGTCTGAACATAGTCAGAGCTTTCCTTAAGTTTGGGTCAGTCACAGTGGTCAGGTATTCTGCCACTGTGTCCTCTCTGTTTAGGGCCAAATAGCATTCTAGTTTGCTCGGTTTTTTTGTTCATTATTTCCAATGTGTCAAGTAATTATCTTTTTGTTTTCTCATGATTTGGTTGGGTCTAATTGTGTTGCTGTCCTGGGACCAGTTTGCTTAAGGGACTCTGTAGGTGATGGCTTTGTTATGGAAGGTTTGGGAATAAATTCCTTTTAGGTGGTTGTAGAATTTAACGGCTCTTTTCTGGATGTTGATAATTAGCGGGTATCGGCCTATTTCTGCTCTGCATGCATTATTTGGTGTTTTAACTGTTACACTGAGGATATTTTTTTCAGAATTCTGAATGCAGAGTCTCAATCTCTCTCTCTCTCTCTCTCTCTCTCTCTCTCTCCCTCCACCTTTGTGTGTCACGTCAGCTGTGTACAAAGAACCTACTTCTGTCTGTCTGCATGCAGAGTCTCAACTTGGTGTTTGTCCTAATTTGTTAAATCTTGGTTGGTGAGCGGACCCCAGACCTCACAACCATAAAGGGCAATGGGTTCTATAACTGATTCAAGTATTTTTTTGCCAGATCCTAATTGGTATGTCAACATTTATGTTCCTTATGATGGCATTGATGGCCCTGTTTGCTTTGTCTCTCAGATCTTTCACAGCTTTGTGGAAGTTACCTGTAGTGCTGATCTCTCTCTGTCTTTTGCTCTCTCTCTTGCTCTCTGTCTTGCTCTCTCGCTCTCTATCTCTTTCTTTCTCCTTTTTTTTCTGCTCCATCCTAGGCCTTGGCAGGCTCACCCACTGTGAACCAATCAGGACATGATGGTGAATTTGTTTTTTGTCACTGGGCAAATTTCAGGTCTGCTGAGCGCAAACTTGAATGTTGTGAAAATGCTGTGCAACTTCCAGCTCGCGTTTAATGTCAAAACTGTAGCTGTACCCACTTTAAGTTACTGTTTTAACAGTGGTTAAGTAGGCTACTGTGACTATTTGATCATACTGTACGACTACCAGAGTGGCCTACCATCAAAAACAATGGAGAAAATGACTCCCATAACATTTTAACATGGAAATAGCTGTTCTATCATTCAGCCTACAGTAGCAGCCAATGTGTGGTGTTCAATGTAGACCTACATTCCATGAGACTTTTGAAAAAAAAAACATGCAGGGCATGACATTAACCTGTTTATCGACAAGGAAGTGACTGAAAATGTTGTTGTGTTGTTTGATGCAAGAAACCACTTTACAAAATAAAATGCATTATTATTATTATTATTCCCATACCATTTCTACAGAGTATCAGACACATTATGCTACCCTCTGCCTATTGGCTACTTAACTTATTCATGTCTGTCTCAAAATACAACACTGCCCCTTTAAAACTAAAAAAAGCACTTTACCTGACTTGCTTTTCAAAGATGTCTAGAAATGTACATGTTTTGTGCTCTTGTTGTCACGTCCTGACCAGTATAAGGGTTATTTGTTATTGTAGTTTGGTCAGGACGTGGCAGAGGAAATTTTGTTTATGTGGTTCGGGGTGGTGTTTTATTTAGTAGGGTGTTTGATTTATTATTTCCGGGTTTTTGGGGTTATGTTCTAGGTTTGTATTTCTATGTGGTCTCTAGTCTTTTGTATTTCTTTGTCTAGTTTATTGGGGTTGGACTCTCAATTGGAGGCAGGTGTTTTCTAGTTGCCTCTGATTGAGAGTCCTATATATGGGTATGTATTTGGTTAAGTGTTTGTGGGAGATTGTTTCTTGTTTTGCTGAGTGTGCCTGACAAGACGGTTTTGTTGTTTGTGCGTTCTTCATTTTATTATTTTGGTGTTCTCTTTATTTAAAATAAATTACAAGATGAGCATCCACATTCCTGCTGCGTTTTGGTCCTCTATCCCCGACGACAACCGTTACACTTGTAGGAAGCAAATCACTCCCCATTGGTGACTACAAATGATATAACTGTGCTCATAACTCACTATCTAGCAAAGGATATGAACAAAATGTGCTACATGCAGCTCTTGCCTTGATCTCAAATTAAGTGCATCTACTCATGCTGTAAACACAGTCCAGCTCAAAGTGAATAACACAGATCCATATATGGCAATTGATCATTTGCATATAGGCCTACTGCAGCTCTGATTGGTTATGCCACACCGGTCTGTGTAGAGTTGTGAGTGTCAATGCAATAGAATCCTACTCTGATGCGTTCTGCCTACAACAACATCTCTTGCATAGTAAGTTTTGCATACTCACCAGTTGTGCATATTTTGTTTTGTTTCACCATGTTGCATTGAAAGTGGCTAATATTGCGTTGATTCAATCACAGTTCCCACAGTAAAACTGTAGAAAGTTGAGTCGAGTTCAATCTCATCCTTCTTTGTGCAGGCTGATATTGCTGTGGTGGAGTCCCGGGGGAGCTGCATGCTGGAGAGCATCTTAGAGGGAACTTTGATGACGAGTGTCATTATTCGTCAGTAATGGTTGGATGGTGGTTGGGTGTCGTTAGGGTTATCACTTGAGGAGTCTCAGGGGATGTGGCTGGTAATTAGGAATTCTCCTGGGTAGACCTGGCACAACAAGACTGCTGTTCAACCCTGAACTGTGCCCGTTCACTGTGTTTGTGTGTCTGCGTGCGTCAGCTCAGCAACACTTTGTCTGAACATGGCAACCTAGCAATCTCCTCTGATGCTTTACATACAGTAAGCCACAGCCAATGTCCACTTACCTCCTCAACTGAGAATACCCTCTGACCTCTGTCAGATTGACCCCAACCCTGATACACATCATGTTGAAGTGTGTGTGTGTGTGTGTGTGTGTGTGTGTGTGTGTGTGTGTGTGTGTGTGTGTGTGTGTGTGTGTGTGTGTGTGTGTGTGTGTGTGTGTGTGTGTGTGTGTGTGCGTGTGCGTACCAGTCACAGGTTTGGAGAGCGTAAGGAGTAAGGGGTGCGTACTGGCGGCAGAGAAGTCAGACGCAGGAGAACAAAACTGTGTTTCCAAACGGCGCAGTTTAACCTGTTAGGGCTAGGGGGCAGTATTGACACGGCCGGATAAAAAACGTACCGATTTAATCTGGTTACTACTCCTGCCCAGTAACTAGAATATGCATATAATTATTGGCTTTGGATAGAAAACACCCTAAAGTTTCTAAAACTGTTTGAATGGTGTCTGTGAGTATAACAGAACTCATATGGCAGGCAAAAACCTGAGAAGATTCTGAACAGGAAGTGGCCTGTCTGACAAGTTGTTGTTCATCTTGGCTCTTTTTATTGAAGACTGAGGATCTTTGCTGTAACGTGACAGTTCCTACGACTCCCATAGGCTCTCAGAGCCCGGGAAAAAGCTGAATGATATCGAGGCAGCCCCAGGCTGAAACACATTATCGCGTTTGGATAGTGGCCGGTCAGAGTACTCTGAGACTCAGGCTCGTGCACGAGGGCACGAGATGTTTTTATTTTCTCTCTCTTTGTACGTATACACGCTTTCCCGGTCGGAATATTATCGCTTTTTTACGAGAACAATGGCATAAAAATGTATTTTAAACAGCGGTTGACATGCTTCGAAGTACGGTAATGGAATATTTAGACATTTTTTGTCACGAAATGCGCCATGCTCGTCACCCTTATTTACCCTTTCGGATAGTGTCTTGAACGCACAAACAAAACGCCGCTATTTGGATATAACAATGGATTATTTGGGACCAAACCAACATTTGTTATTGAAGTAGAAGTCCTGGGAGTGCATTCTGATGAAGAACAGCAAAGGTAATAACATTTTTCTTATAGTAAATCTGACTTTGGTGAGTGCTAAACTTGCTGGGTGTCTAAATAGCTAGCCCTGTGATGCCGGGCTATCTACTGAGAATATTGCAAAATGTGCTTTCACCGAAAAGCTATTTTAAAATCGGACATAGCGAGTGCATAGAGGAGTTCTGTATCTATAATTCTTAAAATAATTGTTATGTTTTTTGTGAACGTTTATCGTGAGTAATTTAGTAAATTCACCGGCAGTGTTCGGTGGGAATGCTAGTCACATGCTAGTCACATGCTAATGTAAAAAGCTGGTTTTTGATATAAATATGAACTTGATTGAACAAAACATGCATGTATTGTATAACATAATGTCCTAGGGTTGTCATCTGATGAAGATCATCAAAGGTTAGTGCTGCATTTAGCTGTGGTTTGGGTTTATGTGACATTATATGCTAGCTTGAAAAATGGGTGTCTGATTATTTCTGGCTGGGTACTCTGCTGACATAATCTAATGTTTTGCTTTCGTTGTAAAGCCTTTTTGAAATCGGACAGTGTGGTTAGATTAACGAGAGTCTTGTCTTTAAAATGGTGTAAAATAGTTATATTTTGAAAAATTGAAGTTTTTGCATTTTTGAGGTATTTGAATATCGCGCCACGGGATTACACAGGCTGTTGAGTAGGTGGGACGCCCACCTAGCCCATAGAGGCTAATAACAAAAACCCACCGGAAAAACAGAACAATCAAATAATGGGTACATAATCACTTACAATAAACAATCACCGACAAGGACATGAGGGGGAACAGAGGGTTAAATACACAACATGTAATTGATGGGATTGGAAACAGGTGTGATGGAAGACAAGACAAAACCAAAGGAAAATTAAAAGAGGATCAGCGATGGCTAGAAGGTCGTGACTTCGACCGCCAAATGCCGCCCGAACAAGGAGAGGGACCAACTTCAGCGGAAGTCGTGACAGCACACACCTACTCATTTAAGGGTTTTTCAATAATTTGTATATTTTCTACATTGTAGAATAACATTGAAGACATCAAAACTATGAAATAACTAATATGGAATCATGTAGTAACCAAAAAAGCGTTAAACAAATCAAAATATATTTTATATTTGAGATTCTTCAAAGTAGCCACCCTTTGCCTTGATGACAACTTTGGACACTCTTGGCATTCTCTCAACCACCTATGCTGAGCACTTGTTGGCTGCTTTTCCTTCACTCTGTTGTCCAACTCATCCCAAACCATCTCAATTGGGTTGATGTCGGGTGATTGTGGAGGCGAGGTATTTGACCAAATATAATACTATTTTTCAGAGAACAAGTTAACTACTGACTTTCAGCATGCATATAGAGAAGGGTACTCAACTTGTACTGCACTGACTCAGATGGCTGATGATTGGTTAAAATAAATGGATAGTATGATGATAGTTAGAGCAGTATTGTTAGATTTCAGTGCAGCCTTTGATGTTATTGACCATAAATTCTTACTGAAGAAACTCACCTGCTTTGGTTTTACATTACCTGCCATCACACGGTTGGAGTGTTCTTCAATGGAAGCATCTCAGAACATCAGATATGTACAGTGCGATGTCACTCAGGGTACTTTCCTTGGGCTGTTACTCTTCTCAATTTTTACATAAGGATCTGCCACTAGTCTTACATAAAGCTAGAATGTACATAGATGATTCTACATGTCAGCACCCAAAGACAGTGAGCTCATTGAAATTCTAAATAAGGAGTTACAGTCAGTGTTCGGGTTGGGTGATTAACCTGTTGGGTCTAGGGGGCAGCATTTGCACGTCTGGATAAAAAAAATGTACCCGATTTAATCTGGTTACTAATCCTACCCAGTAACTAGAATATGCATATACTTATTATATATGGATAGAAAACACTCTAAAGTTTCCAAAACTGTTTGAATGGTGTCTGTGAGTATAACAGAACTCATTTGGCAGGCAAAACCCTGAGACATTTTCTGACAGGAAGTGGATACCTGATGTGTTGTATTGACTTTAAACCTCTCCCATTGAAAAACACAGGGGTTTAGGAATATTTTGGCACTTCCTATTGCTTCCACTAGATGTCACCAGCCTTTACAAAGTGTTTTGAGTCTTCTGGAGGGAGATCTGACCGAACAAGAGCCATGGAACGGTGATGTCCCATTAGACACCTGGCGCGCTACTTCATGTTGGGTACCCTCGTTCCAATACGTTATAAAAGGCTATGCATTCGTCCACCTTGAATATTATTCATGTTCTGGTTAAAAAAGGCCCTAATGATTTATGCTATACAACGTTTGACATGTTTGAACGAACGGAAATATATTTTTTCCCCTCGTTCATGACGAGAAGTCCGGCTGGCTTACATCATGTGCTAACGAGACGGAGATTTTTGGACATAAATGATGAGCTTTTTTGAACAAAACTACATTCGTTATGGACCTGTGATACCTGGAAGTGACATCTGATGAAGAGAATCAAAGGTAATGGATTATTTACATAGTATTTTCGATTTTAGATCTCCCCAACATGACGTCTAGTCTGTATCGCAACGCGTATTTTTCTGGGCACAGTGCTCAGATTATTGCAAAGTGTGATTTCCCAGTAAGGTTATTTTTAAATCTGGCAAGTTGATTGCGTTCAAAAGATGTAAATCTATAATTCTTTAAATGACAATATAATATTTTACCAATGTTTTCTAATTTTAATTATTTAATTTGTGACGCTGACTTGACTGCCGGTTATTGGAGGGAAACGATTTCCTCAACATCAATGCCATAGTAAAACGCTGTTTTTGTATATAAATATGAACTTGATAGAACTAAAAATGCATGCATTGTCTAACATAATGTCCTAGGAGTGTCATCTGATGGAGATTGTAAAAGGTTAGTGTATCATTTTAGCTGGTTTTATGGTTTTGGTGACCCTGTCTTTGACTTGACAAAACATTACACACAACTCTTGTAAATGTACTGTCCTAACATACTCTAAATTTATGCTTTCGCCGTAAAACCTTTTTGAAATCGTAAAACGTGGTTAGATTAAGGAGATGTTTATCTTTCAAATGGTGTAACATAGTTGTATTTTTGAAAAATTTGAATTTTGACATTTATTTGGATTCAAATTTGCCGCTCTTGAAATGCACCTGCTGTTGATGGAGTGCACCACAGGTGGCACGCTAGCGTCCCACCTAGCCCCAAGAGGTTAATAATAAACTGGTCGTAAATGAATCTAAAAATGAAGAGCATTGCGTTCGGTTAAAAAAATTCTCTAAGACCTAAACCTCAACTGGAGTTGTATATAAAGGATGTGACCATTGAGCAAGTTGAGGAAGATAAACTCCTCTATATAACATTGGATGGTTAGTTGTCATTGGCGAAGTTGTTGTGAAGATGGGCAGGGGTATGTTTGTTTTAAAAAGATGTTCTACATTTTTTTTACACAAAAATCAACTGTACTAGTTGTTCAGGCTCTGATCTTGTCCAATCCTGATTACTGTCCGGTAATATGGTCAAGTGCAGCAAAGAAAGACCTAGCAAAGTTGCAGCTGGCTCAAAACAGAGCAGCATGCTTTGCCCTTAACTGTACACACAAAACTAACATCAACAACATGCAGGCCAGACTTTCCTGGTTGAGGGCTGACGAGAGATTAATTGCTTGTCTTCTAGTTTTTATGAGAAATTATAAATTACCGTAATAAAAATTCCAGATCTTCTGCTTAATCAAATAACATTCAGCTCAGACACCCATACATACCCCACAAGACATCAAATCAAATCAAATCAAATGTATTTATATAGCCCTTCGTACATCAGCTGATATCTCAAAGTGCTGTACAGAAACCCAGCCTAAAACCCCAAACAGCAAGCAAAGCATGTGAAAGAAGCACAGTGGCTAGGAAAAACTCCCTAGGAAAAACTCCCTAGAAAGGAACTACAAGTTTTACATGCCACCATGGGTCTCTTCAGACACCCATACATACCCCACAAGACATGGCACCAGGGGTCTCTTCAGACAGCCATACATACCCCACAAGACATGCCACCAGGGGTCTCTTCAAACACCCATACATACCCCAAGTCTCTTCACAGTCCCCAAGTCCAAAACGAATTCACAGCAACGCACAGTTTTCCATCTCCAATTACTCAAGCAAACAGCAAAATTAATTAAAAAATGAACACTAATCTTACAGCTGGTAATGTAGTGCTCCTAATACAGCTGGTAATGTAGTGCTCCTACTACAGCTGGTAATGTAGTGCTCCTACTACAGTTGGTAATGTAGTGCTCCTACTACAGCTGGTAATGTAGTGCTCCTGCTACAGCTGGTAAAGTAGTGCTCCTGCTACAGCTGGTAATGTAGTGCTCCTACTACAGCTGGTAATGTAGTGCTCCTGCTACAGCTGGTAATGTAGTGCTCCTACTACAGCTGGTAATGTAGTGCTCCTACTACAGCTGGTAATGTAGTGCTCCTGCTACAGCTGGTAATGTAGTGCTCCTGTTGCAGCTGGTAATGTAGTGCTCCTGCTGCAGCTGGTAATGTAGTGCTCCTACTACAGCTGGTAATGTAGTGCTCCTGCTACAGCTGGTAATGTAGTGCTCCAACTACAGCTGGTAATGTAGTGCTCCTGCTACAGCTGGTAATGTATGTGATCACCCTGTTACAGGAGAACTGTGCAGGAAATGTAAAACTTGTAGTTCATTTGTGATTTAAAAAGTTAACTTTGAAAAATCTGACTTTATTTTCTCTTATGAAAAATTAATCAACACCTACAAAAATGTGCATTAATTATAATCCACATAATAATTCACATTTCCTTTTGTTGCAGGTTACTTCAATATCTGTAGATGAGATTTAGAAATCTCTCCTCTCCTTTCTCTGTAATTGTAATAATTCCTCCTCCCTTAATGTCTCCGCCCCATGTGAAGGTCCCAGGAGAGTGATATGTAGAGATCACTCTTCATAAACACGCTCTTATTTCCCCAAAGGAGCTCTGGGGATGAAAATGTAGTCACTGATGTGACCAATGGGGTGAGGGAGAGAGGGAGAGAGGGAGAGAGGGAGAGAGGGAGAGAGGGAGAGAGGGAGAGAGGGAGAGAGAGAGAGAGAGATCACAAAATGGGGCAAACACCAAATTGAGACTGTGTATTCAGAATTCTGCACAAATATCCTTAATGTACAACGTAAAACACCAAATACTGCATGTAGAGCAGAATTAAGCCGATACTCGCTAATTATCAAAATCCAGAAAAGAGATGTTAAATTCTATAACCACCTTAAAGGAAACGATTCCCCAACCTTCCATAACAAAGCCATAACCTACAGAGAGATGAACCTGTAGAAGAGCCCCCCCTAAGCAAGCTGGACCTGGGGCTCTGTTCACAAACACACCCCACAGAGCCCCAGGACAGCAACATAATTAGACCCAACCAAATCATGAGAAAACAAAAAGATAATTACTTGACACATTGGACAGAATTAGCAAAAAAAAACAGAGCAAACTACAATGCTATTTGGCCCTCAACAGAGAGGACACAGTGTCAGAATACCTGACCACCGTGACTGACCCAAACTTAAGGAGATCTTTGACTATGTACAGACTCAGTGAGTGTAGCCTTGCTATTGAGAAAGGCCGCCGTAGGCAGACCTGGCTCTAAAGAGAAGACAGGCTATGTGCACACTGCCCACAAAATGAGGTGGAAACGGAGCTGCACTTCCTAACCTCCTGCCAAATGTATGACCATATTAGAGACACATATTTCCCTCAGACTACACAAATAATTTGAAAACAAACCCAATTTTGATAAACTCCCATATATATTGGGTGAAATACCACAGTGTGCCAGCAATATTCGTGACCTGTTGCCACAAGAAAAGGGCAACCAGTGAAGAACAAACACCATTGTAAATACAACCTATATTTAGGTTTATTTATTTTCCCTTTTGTACTTTAACTATTTACACATAATATGACATTTGTGATGTCTTTCTTATTTTTGAACTTTTGTGAATGTTATGTCTACTGTTAATTTTCATTGTTTATTTCACTTTTGTTTATTATCTAGTTCGCTTGCTTTGGCAATGTTAACTTGTGTTTCACTTGCCAATAAAACCCTTGGATGGATGGATGGATGGATGGGTCAGAGACAGAGACAGAGACAGAGAGATAATTAATTTTAACGCTGTCAGCATTGGTGGAAAAAGTACAAAAATGGCATACTGTAGTAAAAGTAAAGATACCTTAATAGATATTGACTTGAAAAAGTGAAAGTCATCCTGTGAAGTTATACTTGAGTATCACAAGTAAAAGTACAAGTACAGTGCTTGCAAAAGTTTTCATCCCCCTTGGAGTTTTTTCTATTTTGTTGCATTACAACCTGTATTTTAAATTTATTTTTATTTGGATTTCATGTAATGGACATACACAAAATTGTTGTTTCAAAAAAATTCAAAAAAATTACAAATGGAAAAGGGGTGCGTGCATATGTTTTCACCCACTTCACTATGAAGCCCCTAATCTATGATCTGGTGCAACCAATCACCTTCCGAAGTCACATAATTGGTTAAATAAAGTCCACCTGTGTGCAATCTAAGTGTCAAATGATCTGTCACATGATCTCAGTATATATACACACCTGTTCTGAAAGGCCCCAGAGTCTGCAACACCACTAAGCAAGGGGCACCACCAAGCAAGCGGCACCATGAAGACCAAGGAGCTCTCCAAACAGGTCAGGGACAAAGTTGTGGAGAAGTACAGATCAGGATTGGCTTATAAAAAAATATCAGAAACTTTTAACATCCCACTGAGCACCATTAAACCCATTATTAAAAAATGGAAAGAATATGGCACCACAACAAACCTTGCTTGTCTTCTAGTTTTTATGAGAAGTAATAAATTACCATAATAAAAATTCCAGATCTTCTGCTTAATTAAATAACATTCAGCTCAGACACCCATACATACCCCACAAGACATGCCACCATGGGTCTCTTCAGACACCCATACATACCCCACAAGACATGCCACCAGGGGTCTCTTCACAGTCCCCAAGTCCAAAACGAATTCAAAGCAATGCACAGTTTTCCATTTCCAATTACTCAAGCAAACAGCAAACCTACTTAAAAAACGAACACTAATCTTACAGCTGGTAATGTAGTGCTCCTAATACAGCTGGTAATGTAGTGCTCCTGCTACAGCTGGTAATGTAGTGCTCCTGCTACAGCTGGTAATGTAGTGCTCCTGCTACAGCTGGTAATGTAGTGCTCCTTCTACAGCTGGTAAAGTAGTGCTCCTGCTACAGCTGGTAATGTAGTGCTCCTACTACAGCTGGTAATGTAGTGCTCCTGCTACAGCTGGTAATGTAGTGCTCCTACTACAGCTGGTAATGTAGTGCTCCTGCTACAGCTGGTAATGTAGTGCTCCTACTACAGCTGGTAATGTAGTGGTAATACTACAGCTGGTAATGTAGTGTGCCTCTACAGCTGGCAATGTAGTGCTCCTGCTACAGCTGGTAATGTAGTGCTCCAAATACAGCTGGTAATGTAGTGCTATTACTACAACTGGTAATATAGTGCTCCTGCTACAGCTAGTGATAATGTAGTGCTCCTGCTACAGCTGGTAATGTAGTGCTCCTGCTACAGCTGGTAATGTAGTGCTTCTACTACAGCTGGTAATGTAGTGCTCCTACTACAGCTGGTAATGTAGTGCTCCTGCTACAGCTGGTAATGTAGTGCTCCTACTACAGCTGGTAATGTAGTGCTCCTGCTACAGCTGGTAATGTAGTGCTCCTACTACAGCTGGTAATGTAGTGTAATACTACAGCTGGTAATGTAGTGTGCCTCTACAGCTGGCAATGTAGTGCTCCTGCTACAGCTGGTAATGTAGTGCTCCTGCTACAGCTGGTAATGTAGTGCTTCTACTACAGCTGGTAATGTAGTGCTCCTGCAACAGCTGATAATGTAGTGCTCCTACTACAGCTGGTTATGTAGTGCTCCTACTACAGTTGGTAATGTAGTGCTATTACTACAACTGGTAATGTAGTGCTCCTGCTACAGCTAGTGATAATGTTGTGCTCCTGCTACAGCTGGTAATGTAGTGCTCCTGCTACAGCTGGTAGTGCTCCTGCTACAGCTGCTAATATAATGCTCCTACTACAGCTGGTAATGTAGTGCTCCTGCTACAGCTGATAATGTGGTGCTCCTACTACAGCTGGTTATGTAGTGCTCCTACTACAGCTGGTAATTTAGTGCTCCTACTACAGCTGGTATTGTAGTGCTCCAACTACAGCTGGTAATGTAGTGCTCCTGCTACAGCTGATAATGTAGTGCTCCTACTACAGCTGGTAATGTAGTGCTCCTACTACAGCTGGTAATGTAGTGCTATTACTACAACTGGTAATGTAGTGCTCCTGCTATAGCTGGTAATGTAGTGCTCCAACTTCAGCTGGTAATGTAGTGCTATCACTACAAATGGTAATGTAGTGCTCCTGCTACAGCTAGTGATAATGTAGTGCTCCTGCTACAGCTGGTAATGTAGTGCTCCTACTACAGCTGGTAATGTAGTGCTCCAACTACAGCTGGTAATGTAGTGCTCCTGCTACAGCTGGTGATGTAGTGCTCCAACTACAGCTGGTAATGTAGTGCTCCTGCTACAGCTAGTAATGTAATGTGATCACCCTGTTACAGTAGAACTGTGCAGGAAATGTAAAACTTGTAGTTCATTTGTGATTGAAAAAATTCACTTTGAAAAATCTGACTTTTTTTTCTCTAATGAAAAATTAATCAACACCTACAAAAATGTGCATTAATTATAATCCACATGACAATTCACACTTCCTTTTGTTGCAGGTTACTAATACATCTGTAGATGAAACTGAGATAGATTTAGAAATCTCTCCTCTCCTCTCCTCTCCTCTCCTCTCCTCTCCTCTCCTCTCCTCTCCTCTCCTCTCCTCTCCTCTCCTCTCCTCTCCTCTCCTCTCCTCTCCTCTCCTCTCCTCTCTGTAATTGTAATAATTCCTCCTCACTTAATGTCTCCGCCCCATGTGAAGGTCCCAGGAGAATGATGTGTAGAGATCACTCTTCTTTAAACACTCTCTTATTTCCCCAAAGGAGCTCTGGGGATGAAAATGTAGTCACTTATGTGACCAATGGCCAAAAAGAGAGAGCGAGAGAGAGCGAGAGAGAGAGAGCGAGAGCGAGAAAGAGCGAGCGAGAGAGAGAGAGAGAGAGAGAGAGAGAGAGAGAGCGAGACAGAGAGAGACAGAGACACAGAGAGAGACATCACAAAATGGGGCAAACACCAAATTGAGACTGTGTATTCAGAATTCTGCACAAATATCCTCAGTGTACAACGTAAAACACCAAATACTGCATGCAGAGCAGAATTAGGCCGATACTCGCTAATTATCAAAATCCAGAATAGAGATGTGAAATTCTATAACCACCTTAAAGGAAACGATTCCCCAACCTTCCATAACAAAGCCATAACCTACAGAGAGATGAACCTGTAGAAGAGCCCCCTAAGCAAGCTGGACCTGGGGCTCTGTTCACAAACACAAACACACCCCACAGAGCCCCAGGACAGCAACACAATTAGACCCAACCAAATCATGAGAAAACAAAGAGAATTACTTGACACATTGGAAAGAATTAGCAAAAAAATCCAGAGCAAACTACAATGCTATTTGGCCCTCAACAGAGAGGACACAGTGGCAGAATACCTGACCACTGTGACTGACCCAAACTTAAGGAAAGCTTTGACTATGTACAGACTCATTGAGCATAGCCTTGCTATTGAGAAAGGCCACCGTAGGCAGACCTGGCTCTCAAGAGAAGACAGGCTATATGCACACTGCCCACAAAATGAGGTGGAAACGGAGCTGCACTTCCTAACCTCCTGCCCAATGTATGACCATATTAGAGACACATATTTCCCTCAGACTACACAAATAATTTGAAAACAAACCCAATTTTGATAAACTCCCATATATATGACATTTGTAATGTCTTTATTATTTTCGAACTTTTGTGAATGATATGTCTACTGTTAATTTTTATTGTTTATTTCACTTTTGTTTATTATCTAGTTCGCTTGCTTTGGCAATGTTAACTTATGTTTCACTTGCCAATAAAACCCTTGAATTGATAGATGGATGGATGGATGGATGGATCAGAGACAGAGACAGAGAGATAATTAATTTTAACGCTGTCAGCAGTGGTGGAAAAAGTACACAAATGGCATACTGTAGTAAAAGTAAAGATACCTTAATAGATATTGACTTGTAAAAGTGTAAGTCATCCTGTGAAATTATACTTGAGTGAAAGTCTAAAAGTATTTTGTTTTAAATATACTCAAGTATCAAAAGTAAAATATACTTAAGTATATTAAGTATCACAATTAAAAGTACAAGTACAGTGCATGCGAAAGTCTTCATCCCCTTTGCCATTTTTTCTATTTTGTTGCATTACAACCTGTATTTTAAATTTATTTTTATTTGGATTTCATGTAATGGACATACACAAAATTGTTGTTTAAATTTTTTTTTTTTTAATTACAAATGGAAAAGGGGTGCGTGCATATGTTTTCACCCCTTTCACTATGAAGCCCCTAATCTACGATCTGGCGCAATCAATTACCGTCCGAAGTCACATAATTGGTTAAATAAAGTCCACCTGTGTGCAATCTAAGTGTCAAATGATCTGTCACATGATCTCAGTATATATACATCTGTTCTGAAAGGCCCCAGAGTCTGCAACTTTGAACATCCCACTAAGCACCATTAAATCCATTATTAAAAAATTGAAAGAATATGGCACCACAACAAACCTGCCAAGAGAGGGCCTCCCACCAAAACTCACAGACCAGGCAAGGAGAGCATTAACCTCTATGGGCTAGGTGGGACGCAAGCGTCCCACCCGTGGTGCACTCCATCAACAGCAGGTGCATTTCAAGAGCGACAAATTTGAATCCAAATAAATGTCAAAATTCAAATTTTTCAAACATACAACTATTTTACACCCTTTGAAAGATAAACATCTCCTTAATCTAACCACGTTTTACGATTTCAAAAAGGTTTTACGGCGAAAGCATAAATTTAGAGTATGTTAGGACAGTACATTTACAAGAGTTGTGTGTAATGTTTTGTCAATTCAAAGACAGGGTCACCAAAACCATAAAACCAGCTAAAATGATGCACTAACCTTTTACAATCTCCATCAGATGACACTCCTAGGACATTATGTTAGACAATGCATGCATTTTTAGTTCTATCAAGTTCATATTTATATCCAAAAACAGCGTTTTACTATGGCATTGATGTTGAGGAAATCGTTTCCCTCCAATAACCGGCAGTCAAGTCAGCACCACAAATTAAATAATTAAAATTAGAAAACATTGGTAAAATATTATATTGTCATTTAAAGAATTATAGATTTACATCTCTTGAACGCAATCAACTTGCCAGATTTAAAAATAACCTTACTGGGAAATCACACTTTGCAATAATCTGAGCACTGCGCCCAGAAAAATACGCGTTGCGATACAGACTAGCCGTCATGTTGGGGAGATCTAAAATCGAAAATACTATGTAAATAATCCATTACCTTTGATTCTCTTCATCAGATGTCACTTCCAGGTATCACAGGTCCATAACGAATGTAGTTTTGTTCAAAAAAGCTCATCATTTATGTCCAAAAATCTCCGTCTTGTTAGCACATGATCTAAGCCCGCCGGACTTCACTTCATGAACGAGGGGAAAAAATATATTTACGTTCGTTCAAACATGTCAAACGTTGTATAGCATAAATCATTAGGGCCTTTTTTAACCAGAACATGAATAATATTCAAGGTGGACGAATGCATTCTCTTTTATAACGTATTGGAACGAGGGTACCCAACATGAACTCGCGCGCCAGGTGTCTAATGGGCCATCATCGTTCCATGGCTCTTGTTCGGTCAGATCTCCCTCCAGAAGACTCAAAACACTTTGTAAAGGCTGGTGACATCTAGTGGAAGCAATAGGAAGTGCCAAAATATTCCTCAGCCCCTGTGTTTTTCAATGGCATAGGTTTAAAGGTAATACAACACATCAGGTATCCACTTCCTGTCAGAAAATGTCTCAGGGGTTTGCCTGCCAAATGAGTTCTGTTATACTCACAGACACCATTCAAACAGTTTTATAAACTTTAGGGTGTTTTCTATCCATATATAATAAGTATATGCATATTCTAGTTACTGGGTAGGATTAGTAACCAGATTAAATCGGGTACATTTTTTTATCCAGCCGTGCAAATACTGCCCCCTAGCCCCAACAGGTTAATCAGAGAGGCAACAAAGACACCAAAGATAACCCTGAAGGAGCTGCAAAGCTCCACAGTGGAGATTGGAATATCTGTCCATAGCACCACTGTAAGCTTTACACTCCACAGAGCTGGGCTTTATGGATGAGTGGCCAGAAAAAAATCTGCAAACATGTTTGGTGTTTGCCAAAAGGCATGTGCGAGACTCCCCAAATATATGGAAGGTACTCTGGTCAGATGAGAATAAAATTGAGCTTTTTGTCCATGAAGGAAAATGCTATGTCTGGCGGAAACCCAACACCTCTCTTCACCCCGAGTACACCATCCCCACAGTGAAGCATGGTGGTGGCAGCATCATACTGTGGGGATGTTTTTCATCGGCAGGGACTGGGAAACTGGTCAGAATTGAAGGAATGATGGATGGCGCTAAATACAGGAAAATTCTTGAGGCAAACCTGTTTCAGTCTTCCAGAGATTTGAGACTGGGATGATGGTTCACCTTCCAGCAGGACAATGCCCCTAAGCATGCTGCTAAAGCAAAACTTGAGTGGTTTAAGGGGAAACATTTAAATGTCTTGGAATGGCCTAGTCAAAGCCCAGACCTCAATCCAATTGAGTACGACTTAAAGATTTCTTTACACCAGTGGAACCCATCCAACTTGAAGGAGCTGGAGCAGGTTTGCCTTTTAGAATGGGCAAAAATCCAGTGGCTAGATGTGCCAAGCTTATAGAGACATACCCCAAGTGACTTGCAGCTGTAATTTCTGCAAAAGGGGGCTCTACAAATTATTGACTTTGGGGGGAGGGGGGGGGGGGGGTAAATAGTTATGCACGCTGAAGTTTTCAGTTTTTTGTCTTATTTCTTGTTTGTTTCACAATAAAAAATGTTTTGCATCTTCAAAGTGGTATGCATGTTGTCTAAATCAAATGATACAAACTCCCCAAAAATATTTTTTTAATTTCAGGTTGTAAGGCAACAAAATAGGAAAAATGCCAAGGGGGGTGAATACTTTCTCAAGCCACTGTATAAATAATTTCAAATTCCTTCTATTAAGCAAAGCAGACGGCACAATTTTCTTGTTTTAAAATGTATGGATAGCCAGGGTCACACTCCAACACTCAGGCATTATTTACAAAAGATGCATTTGTGTTTAGTGAGTCCGCCAGACCAGAGGCAGAAGGGATGACCAGGGTTGTTCTCTTGATAACGGCTTGAATATTTGATTATTTTACTGGCTGACTTTCACTTTTACTTGAGTAACTTTTCTATTAAAGGTATCTATACTTTTCCTAAAGTATGTCATTTGGGTACTTTTTACACCACTGCTGACTTATCCAGAGTGACTTACAGTCAGTGCTTTAAACAAAGGTAGATAAACAAGAATGAATCACAGGCATAGCAAGTAAAAATATTATGTTACCATCACCGAGAATGTTGCTGTACTTAATCAAGCTACTTGTAAGTTTATTGTAGTATTAGATAATACAGTAGAAGCTGTTTAGGAGCCTTTTGGTCTTAGACTTTGCGCTCTGGTACCGCTTGCCGTGCGGTAGCAGAGAAATCAGTCTGTGACTTGGGTGACTGGAGTCTCTGACAATTTTATGGGCTTTCCTCTGACACCGCCTATTATATAGGTCCTGGATGGCAGGAAGCTTGGCCCCAGTGATGTACTGGGCCGTACACACTACCCTCTGTAGCGCCTTACAGTCAGATGCCGAGCAGTTGCCATACCAGGCGGTGATGCAACCGTTCAGGATGTTCTCGATGGTGCAGCTGTATAACTTTTTGAGGATCTGGGGAACCATGCCAAATATTTTGTTGTTCCCTCTTCACTACTGTCTTGGTGTGTTTGGACCATGATAGATTGTCGGTGATGTGGACACTCTCAACCCGCCCCACTACAGCCCTGTTGATGTTAATGGGGGCCTGCTCGGCCCGCCTTTTCCTGTCGTCCACGATCAGCTCCTTTGTCTTGCTCACATTGAGGGAGAGGCACTGTAAATATCCAACAGTTTACTAACCACTGTGCTTCCAGTAATTCACTGTAAATATGCAACAGTTTACTAACCACTGTGCTTCCAGTAATTCACTGAACAATTCACAAAATACAGCATGTTATACATCCAACAGATTACAGTAAACTGGTAGTACGCCCCTTTGACCTTCTCCTCCAATGGGTTTTGAGATGGAGACAAGGAGAGAGGACTTGAGGAGTATGAGATACTCCCAGTGTCGTCTGTTTCACCAGTCTCACCAGTACTACCAGTTTACTGTAACCTGATGGATCTACAGTCCCCTCCTCTGAGCTCCATGTCCTAGTCACAGACATGTTTTATCAGAGGTGCTGCTAAATCCTGTGTTGTTGTCATTGTTGTTGATGTTGTTGTTGCTGTCGTCGTCGTCGTTGTTGTTTTTGTTGCTGTTGTTGTTGTCGTCGTCGTCGTTGATGCTGTTGTTGTCGTCGTCGTCGATGTTGTTGTTGCTGTCGTCGTCGTCGTTGTTGTTTTTGTTGCTGTTGTTGTTGTCGTCGTCGTCGTTGATGCTGTTGTTGTCGTCGTCGTCGATGTTGTTGTTGCTGTCGTCGTCGTCGTTGTTGTTTTTGTTGCTGTTGTTGTTGTCGTCGTCGTCGTTGATGCTGTTGTTGTCGTCGTCGTCGATGTTGTTGTTGCTGTCGTCGCCGTCGTTGTTGTTTTTGTTGCTGTTGTTGTTGTCGTCGTCGTTGATGCTGTTGTTGTCGTCGTCGTCGATGTTGTTGTTGCTGTCGTCGTCGTCGTTGTTGTTTTTGTTGCTGTTGTTGTTGTCGTCGTCGTTGATGCTGTTGTTGTCGTCGTCGCTGTTGTTATCATCGTCGTCGTTGTCGTTGTTGTTTTTGTTGTTGTCACCACTGGTGAATCCAATGCTTTGCCAAACAGCACCCACAGCCATTATAATCTAACTACTGTATTACACAACACAAAGCAAAGGGAGAATACATACAGTATGTTGGTGTTCACAACTACACATTGTGAAGGTGAAACATGGTCTTATAAGACTGTCAAAATACTCACATATATATATATAATCGTTTGACTTTCAAGTCACCCAAACCGGCATATTGTTTTATAGTCATAATGCATCCCAATAAATTCGCATATCGATCTGTAGTAATGGGGTTAATAGCGAGAGAATAACAACATTGAATAAATAATAGATAGAGCTCATTAATTAGCATGGTAGCATTAATTAGCATGTTAGTAAGGTAGAAATAATTAGCATGGTAGCATTAATTAGCATGGTAGCATTAATTAGCATGGTAGCATTAATAAGCATGGTAGTGTAACAGTATAGCTTCTGTCCCTCTCCTCGCCCCAACCTGGGCTTGAACCAGGGACCCTCTGCGCACATCAACAACTGACACCCCACGAAGCATCGTTACCCATCGCGCCACAAAAGCCTCGGCCCTTGCAGAGCAAGGGGAACAACCACTTCAGGTCTCAGAGCGAGTGACGTCACTGATTGAAACGCTATTAGCGCACACCACCGTTAACTAACTAGCCATTTCACATCGGTTACAGAGCAAGGTAGAATTAATTAGCATGGTAGGATTATTTATCATGGTAGCATTAATAAGCATGGTAGAATTAATTAGCATGGTAGAATTAATTAGGATGGTAGAATTAATTAGCATGGTAGCAAGGTAGAATTAATTAGCATGGTAGCATTATTCTCATGGTAGCAATTATTAGCATGGTAGCATCAATTATCACGGTAGCAAGGTAAATAACTGATCATTGGACATTCATGTTATGATGTTCTGTCTCCATAGTGACGTGGATGTATTGTTATCAGTCTGCACTGTGAGTACTTCCTCTCACTGCTACAAGAGAATATACTGTACATATTGTACATACTGTACATACTGTACAGCTGTTAGCTGGCCAGCTATCAAGTGATTCCTGCCTCTTAACAAGAAACTTGACGAATCATTTACACACACACATCTGTTGACAGACCACTTTGCGTTTATAAATCATTCACATCTAGGACTCTATTCAATCACATCCACTTTACCCGGCAGTGTCAGAGGTGGAACTGCGTTAAGGCTGTCAAATCTGCAAGTGGCTCCGGGCATGATACCTAAAGCGGACATTGCCATTGGCTGCAAGGAGCAGCATTATGAGAGATCCCATGCAGCCTTGTTAAGAAGTTGGAACACTGGAATGTGAGATGTAATCTACACCTTTATTAAACTGAAAGAAACCCCTCATTATTTTCTTTAATTTGAGGGTCATTATTTCTATTTAGCCTACAGCATTGTTGAATACTAATTTCTGATTGGCTAGAAGGGCATTTTACAATGGGCATTAAAACCATATAACGGGACAGATGGAAAAGATATGGAGGCACCTTGATACATTGATAACAATAATGATGAACATACATTTTTCCTGTCCTTACTACTGCAGTCATGATGCAAGTGGTCCCACATGTTTCTAGTTTAGCGGTGCTATGTTGTCAAATCCTCCCACATGTTTCTAGTTTAGCGGTGCTATGTTGTCAAATCCTCCCACATGTTTCTAGTTTAGTGGTGCTATGTTGTCAAATCCTCCCACGTTTCTAGTCTCACCAGCTGTTTTCGGTTGGCATGTTTGCTAGCAACAAACTATTTAGCTAGCTTCTAGGCTAGTGTTTGATATGCAATGCGATGTCCTCGTAATGAAGTCCAGTGTCCTGACAGGAAGACACATATCTTCTAGCTACAGAATGCAAGGCAAAATTGGACATCATCAGCTCATTGTTATGGATGTTTCCACATTAATGTCAATAGAAAACATCTCAAATGCAAATGCAGCAACTTTGCTGTTATTCTGGCTGCAGAGGTTTTGACTGTATTATCCGTAGCAACGGATATGAACATATAGAACGATCGACTGGGTCACGTCCATAAATTTAGAACAAACCCTAACCCTAATGACTGGGTCTCGTCCATAACTACAGAACTAACCCTAATGACTGGGTCTCCTCCATAAATATAGAACTAACCCTAATGACTGGGTCACGTCCATAAATATAGAACTAACCCTAATGACTGGGTCTCATCCATAAATATAGAACTAACCCGAATGACTGAGTCTCGTCCATAAATATAGAACTAACCCTAACCCTAATGACTGGGTCTCCTCCATAAATATAGAACTAACCCTAATGACTGGGTCACGTCCATAAATATAGAACTAACCCTAATGACTGGGTCACGTCCATAAATTTAGAACAAACCCTAATGACTGGATCTCGTCCATAACTACAGAACTAACCGTAATGACTGGGTCTCCTCCATAAATATAGAACTAACCCTAATGACTGGGTCTCATCCATAAATATAGAACTAACCCGAATGACTGAGTCTCATCCATAAATATAGAACTAACCCTAACCCTAATGACTGGGTCTCGTCCATAAATATAGAACTAACCCTAATGACTGGGTCTCCTCCATAAATATAGAACTAACCCTAATGACTGGGTCACGTCCATAAATATAGAACTAACCCTAATGACTGGGTCACGTCCATAAATATAGAACTAACCCTAATGACTGGGTCACGTCCATAAATATAGAACAACCCCTAACCCTAATGACTGGGTCACGTCCATAAATTTAGAACTAACCCTAACCCTAATGACTGGGTCTCCTCCATAAATATAGAACTAACCCTAATGACTTGGTCACGTCCATAAATATAGAACTAACCCTAATGACTGGGTCACGTCCATAAATATAGAACAACCCCTAACCCTAATGACTGGGTCATGTCCATAAATTTAGAACAAACCCTAACCCTAATGACTGGGTCACGTCCATAAATATAGAACTAACCCTAATGACTGGGTCACGTCCATAAATATAGAACTTTTGTTTTATTTATTTATTTCACCTTTATTTAACCAGGTAGGCAAGTTGAGAACAAGTTCTCATTTACAATTGCGACCTGGCCAAGACAAAGCAAAGCAGTTTGACACATACAACAACACAGAGTTACACATGGAGTAAAACAAACATACAGTCAATAATAAAGTAGAAAAACAAGTCTATATACAATGTGAGCAAATGAGGTGAGATAAGGGAGGTAAAGGCAAAAAAAGGCCATGGTGGCGAAGTAAATATAATATAGCAAGTAAAACACTGGAATGGTAGATTTGCAGTGGAAAAAAGTGCAAAGTAGAAATAGAAATAATGGGGTGAAAAGGAGCAAAAATAAATAAATAAATAAATACAGTAGGGGGTGTCGTGTCTTTGGCTATGCCGGATTAAGTGATATGACATGCTAACTTATAAAATGATTTCTCTGTAATTAATATTACCTGATTAAGCTAATCATGTAAATGTAATTAACTACAAAGTCGGGGCACCACGGAAGAAAGTTTATAGAGCTGTTATCTTCCGAATAAACTCTTAAAATACTTTGTAATATTTTACATCGATAGCAGTCAATATTAACCCTTGTCTTATTTTCAGTCTCATAATGAAAGTTGTAAATTCTTGGCTATCTTCACGAACCCTGGCTAACAAGTTGAATCAGCAATACAAAATTGGGTTTAATTATTTATTTACTAAATACCTAACAAATCACACAGAATTACAAATACACAGAATACAATGATGTCATACAGAAAACGTCCCGGTAGACGGAACAGATATGACGGCTGGTTACACAAAGGAAAGGGGGTTGGGCTTGAATGAAAGAGCGGGAAGATTTAGGAACAGAGAAACGGCAGCTATGCTATCGTAAATACATTATCTTATGCATTCTAAATTACCGCCCATTTGGAAAAGGAAAATGCAATAAATATTTACTCTGAGCTGCGCTTCGGTAGATTGGTCGTAGATGCTGGCCGGGTTGGCCAACAGATCTTCCTGGCCGGAAGAATGTCAATGGTGGTCAATTGGATACGTGGTGGTATCTTCGTCTGGTTGTTAGACTGGATCCGTCGTCCGTCCTTTCCTAGCCCATGTAAGCAGCGGCCGCTGCTAACTCAACGGCTAGGAAGTAGCACTTCTGTAGTGAATAAGCTCAAAGTTCATACCATTCACCACCAAAGCTCACGCCGAGGTTGGCTTAGTTCTGTTCTTGACATGTGTGTCCTTCTAACGTAGAGGCTGCAGACCTCCCGCACTGGAACCCCTGGTTATCTTTTCGTCAAAGGCTTATATGGTGGAGAGGGGGAGGGAGGTGTTTCATCGTTTATAACCCCTGTCTCTTCACAGGGTTGGGCCACTGATCGAGCAGGGCACTTTCCTTATGAAAACCCAATTCTCTCATTTGGAAGCTAAAATTACATTTAATCTCCTAACAAACAATTTCCATATCAAACATTTCAATTGCATAACAATTCCATGTGACTCTGATAACTAGAGGGTGGATACTTTCCCAGGTACAGTTTATGTCGTCCTGTCATCAATCATAATGTCTCAGATGACAACTGAAATGAAATCCATACTCATTACGTTATCAAGCATATTTCCAACTGGTTTTATTAACAAAATATGGTTCCTTTCCCCATTTGTTTGATGTTCCCAGACTCTCTATATTTAACACAGGCTATTCAAGTCCTTCAGTAGATTCAGAGAGGGGAAGGGAGAAAGGTATTTATGGGGGGGGTCATAAACCTTACCCACAGGCCAACGTCATGACAGGGGAGAGGTAGTTGTTTGGGCTAAATTATAGATGGGCTATGTACAGGTGCAGTAATCTGTGAGCTGCTCTGACAGCTGGTGCTTAAAGCTAGTGAGGGAGATAAGTGTTTCCAGTTTCAGAGATTTTTGTAGTTCGTTCCAGTCATTGGCAGCAGAGAACTGGAAGGAGAGGCGGCCAAAGGAGGAATTGGCTTTGGGTGTGACCAGAGAGATATACCTGCTGGAGCGCGTGCCACAGGTGGGTGCTGCTATGGTGACCAGCGAGCTGAGATAAGGGGGGACTTTAACTAGCAGGGTCTTGTAGATGACCTGGAGCCAGTGGGTTTGGCGACGAGTATGAAGCGAGGGCCAGCCAACGAGAGCGTACAGGTCGCAGTGGTGGGTAGTATATGGGGCTTTGGTGACAAAACGGATGGCACTGTGATAGACTGCATCCAATTTATTGAGTAGGGTATTAGAGGCTATTTTGTAAATGACATCGCCGAAGTCGAGGATCGGTAGGATGGTCAGTTTTACGAGGGTATGTTTGGCAGCATGAGTGAAGGATGCTTTGTTGCGAAATAGGAAGCCAATTCTAGATTTAACTTTGGATTGGAAATGTTTGATGTGAGTCTGGAAGGAGAGTTATGAGTTATAACTAACCCTAACCCTAATGACTGGGTCTCGTCCATAAATATAGAACTAACCCTAATGACTGGGTCTCGTCCATAACTATAGAACTAACCCTAATGACTGGGTCACGTCCATAAACATAGAACTAACCCTAATGACTGGGTCACGTCCATAAATATAGAACTAACCCTAATGACTGGGTCACGTCCATAAATATAGAACTAACCCTAATGACTGGGTCTCGTCCATAAATATAGAACTAACCCTAACCCTAATGACTGGGTCTCGTCCATACATATAGAACTAACCCTAACCCTAATGACTGGGTCACGTCCATAAATATAGAACTTACTCTAAAGTATGATTTTTTTAAATAAAAAATCTACCATTTGTGCTTTATTATTGTTTTGTTTGGAAACTGTGGTCTACTGGACCAGTGTTCTGAAATTGGGACAGTTGCTGCTCAATATGCAACATTTGACTAGAAGGGCGTTGTAAACAAAATCCCACTTTCCAGGACATAGACATGTCTTATATGGTCAGAAAGCTTAAATTATTATTATTCTAACTGAATTTTCCAATTTACATTCACTATTACATCAGAAAAAAATAACATGCTATTGTTTGAGGATAGTTCACAACAACAAAATACTTTTATCAACGCAGCTGGTTTGATACATTCACCTCTGACGGTATATAATGCACTTACATTCAGTAATCTTGCTCTGATTTGTCATCCTGAGGGTCCCAGGGATAAAATGTAGCGTAGTTTTGTTTAATAAAATCAGTTTTTATATCCTAACATGATCCATGTTGTATACAGTGTTTCCCATGAATTCAGACTCTTTCAACTTGCAACAAAACAATCTATGTAATATAAAACGTTAAACCATGTCTCACCTAGTCAAGTTCAGTTTCTGTGCCATCCTCAGACACTCTAGAAGGCAACCAAACTTTGTTTTATCATTCCACATAACGTATTGGCTACACAACACCTCTTTTAGCCCACGAAGGACAGATATCATTACGCACCAATGAGATGGGCGGTGTTCACTTGATTGACAGTCTCTTGCTCCGATGACCACCTATTTGTTTTGAAACATAGCTAGCTAGATAGCCAATGAGCTGGGCTTTACAAGAGTATTTGAAGGCCGTTTGTGTGAGTAAAGGCCATTGTCTTAAGGCTACTCGCAATGCGATTCATTGTCCATCGAAAATCCACAGAATGCACAGGAAATTACATTACGCATTGCTCAATTACTTCTACAAAGTTTTCTCCAAATTTAAGAAGTACAACATGGCTACTAAGGGTATAAACGCTAAATCGAACTTCAAGTATACAGATTTGGATGAGATTATTGCAGAAATTGACCGGGAGAGTGACATGAGGAGTCCTGCACGTGTGAAAGACTGGAAGGAGAAGGTAACGTTATTTTTAGATCAGTAAGTAAAGATACATTTTTGCTTCTCGTGCTAATCCAGTTGTTTAAATGGTTGCATATTAATGTAAGATATTTGTCTTCGATTTCTGTGTATGTATATATATAATATATAATAATACAGTACATTAATATAGTCTATGTGTCTTACTGCCTATTGATCCAAGTATTTCATTATAGTGATTGTGTTCCCCATAGTCTATATAATATATAGATATGTGTTGTGTATTTGATGTATTGATGCAGTGCTCACCCCTGCTAAAATAAAGGTTAAATAAAATAAGTAAAAGTAAACTTGAGTTCTAACAGATTTGTTTATCCTCAATAGTGGTTGAGAGTAACATCACCTGTGGGAGCAAACATCAAATAAACTACATTTAGGTCCTCCATACCCCCACGCATTCAAATGTAAGGAACTGGTTTCTCCAGTCTGACCCCTCTGCTGTCTCTGGCTCCACACCCACCCCCAGCCTGGCCATCTAGAGGTGTGAAGGTTAATACCCTTTATAAAGCTTTTAGGAAGCTAATGATCCATCATGCATGACATTCCTGGGAGTGTGTAAACTATTTTTTTTATACCATAGCATTTTTGTATGTTCTCCATAGTTATGTACTTGGAAATGTATCAATTGACTAATTCGGCCACTTGGGTACATTTGGGCAAACTTGTGAGTGACACCTGGTGGACTGATAACTCACGGCCAATTTTTCCGTTTTTTATTTGTTAAAAAAGTTTGAAATATCCAATAAATTTCATTCCACTTCATGATTGTGTCCCACTTGTTGTTGATTCTTCAAAAAAAAATACAGTTTTATATCTTTATGTTTGAAGCCTGAAATGTGGCAAAAGGTCGAAAAGTTCAAGGGGGCCGAATACTTTCGCAAGGCACTGTATGTCTATGGAAGGGGGTGAGGCCAATGAGCCTCAACCCCTTTTTTATTGAAGTCAATGTAGCCAGAGGAGGACAGCTACACCATGGTGCTGTTTTAATCAATTATTTGGTGACAAAAATAATATATTTAATATAGTTTTATTTAAAAAGGATAACTTTTTTAATATTTCACTATTTTTATTTTTATTACATTTCACTGAGGAGGATGGTCCTCCCCTTCCTCCTCTGAGGAGCCTCCACTGCATTGTACACATGCATTTTCAATAACTAAATATGCTTCTCATAAACAATAAACCGTCTTTAATGAATATATACCAATTTAACTGGTATGTGGTAGTAGTGCCACATCCATTTAAATGTATAGGGAACAGATTGGAGTGGCAGCATGTCTTCACCCCTAAATGGTTGAGCATTTTGCCATGTCCTTTTGGTCTGTTTTGCCCTGTAGTCGCTGCCAGTTTGGAAGACTTTGTTAAGGCCTCTAGAACTGCAAGTGATATAAAACACCAAATATTAATTCATATGCTGTAATGTATAAACACATTACGTACAGATGTAGGACAAAATTTGAGCCAGTTTGTTGCAGCAGAAAAATACTCCTGCAGCAATTGGAAATGTGAAATATTATATGGATTATAATATAGGGAGTGGTTCCTAATACGTGACTGGATCCTAATCCGTGACCGGATCCTAATCCGGGACCGGATCCTAATACGTGACCGGATCTTATATTGTTTTATTTTCTTCAGTCATTTTTCTCATGCCGAAACTGGATTAGATACAGAGAGGAGAGGGAGAGAGATGGACAGAGAGGAGAGGGAGAGAGATGGACAGAGAGGAGAGGGAGAGAGATGAACAGAGAGGAGAGGGAGAGAGATGAACAGAGAGGAGAGGGAGAGAGATGAACAGAGAGGAGAGGGAGAGAGGTGGACAGAGAGGGAGAGAGAAGGACAACGAGGAGAGACACGGAGAGATGGCCAGAGAGGAGAGAAAGGGAGAGAGAGAAAGAGAGAGAGATGAACAGAGAGAGAGAGAGAGGTTAGACACCACACCAGACCACAGGCTACTAAAAGCATGGTCATTTGTTTAAAGGAAGTGGCTACAAATCCGTGACCGGATCATTTTCCATGACTAGAATCTTGTAGGAATTTGGGACTTCACAAATTTTCTCAAAACCGGATTAGATACATACCGGTAGTTAATAAATGCCAAAACATTCGCAATGTCACTAAGCAAAAAACAAACATCCAAAACATCAATAGCCAATGTCAAAACATGATTTTGTCATGAGTTTCAGTACCATTTCCTTGATTTTGCTGACCCACGACTATGGTTTATCGACAGTAGCTAGCTAGCTAATATTAACACGATAGCGACGCTAGTCAGCATAGGCTGCTGCATTATAATCAGCTTGCGTTATCTAGATAGCTACCTAGCTAGCCAGTCTAGCCAGCTCTAGTACAATGGAAACCAAAGCAACCCTGTTAACTAACGGCTAGCTAGATGACCATTAGATGACAGTAAGGTCTCAAAGATTTAATAAATCAAATCAAATCAAAACGCATTGGTCATATACAAATGGTTAGCAGATGTTATTGCGAGTGTAGCGAAATGCTTGTGCTTCTAGTTCCGACAGTGAAGCAATATTTAACATGTAATATCTAACAATTCCACAACAACTACCTAATATGCACATATCTAAGTAAAGGAATAGAATAATAATATATACAGTTGAAGTCAGAAGTTTACCTACACCTTAGCCAAATACATTTAAACTCAGTTTTTCACAATTCCTGACATTTCATCCAGGTAGAAGATTCCCTGTCTTAGGTCAGTTAGGATCACCACTTTATTTTAAGAATGTGAAATGTCAGAATAATAGTAGAGATAATGATTTATTTTCATCACATTCCCAGTGGGTCAGAGTTGGTGAAACTGAGTCAGGTTTGTAGGCCTCCTTGCTCGCAGACGCTTTTCAGTTCTACCCACACATTTTCTATAGGATTGAGGTCAGGGCTTTGTGATGACCACTCCAATACCTTGACTTTGTTGTCCTTAAGCCATTTCGCCACAACTTTGTAAGTATGCTTGGGGTCATTGTCCGTTTGGAAGACCCATTTGCGATCAAGCTTTAACTTCCTGACTGATGTCTTGAGATATTGCTTCAATACATTCACGTAATTTTCCTACCTCATGATGCCATCTATTTTGTGAAGTGCACCAGTCCCTCCTGCAGCAAAGTACCCACACAACATGATGCTGCCACCCCCGTTCTTCACGGTTGGGATGGTGTTCTTCGGCTTGCAAGCATCCCCCTTTTTCCTCCAAACATAACGATGGTCATTATGACCAAACAGTTCTATTTTTGTTTCATCAGACCAGAGGACATTTCTCCAAAAAGTATGATCTTTGTCCCCATGTGCAGTTGCAAACCGTAGTCTGGCTTTTTTATGGCGGTTTTGGAGCAGTGGCTTCTTCCTTGCTGAGTGGCCTTTCAGGTTATGTCGATATAGGACTCCTTTTACTGTGGATATAGATACTTTTGTACCTCATTCCTCCAGCATCTTCACAAAGTCCTTTGCTGCTGTTCTGGGATTGATTTGCACTTTTCACACAAAAGTACATTCATCCCTAGGAGACAGAACGCGTCTCCTTCCTGAGCGCTATGACAGCTGTGTGGTCCCATGGTGTTTATACTTGTGTACTATTGTTTGTACAGATGAACGTGGTACCTTCAGGCATTTGGAAATTGCTCCCAAGGATGAACCATACTTGTGGAGGTCTACAATTTTCTTCTGAAGTCTTGGCTGATTTCTTTTGATTTTTCCATGATGTCAAGCAAAGAAGCACTGAGTTTGAAGGTAGGCCTTGAAATACATCCACAGGTACACCTCCAATTGACTCAAAATGTCAATTAGCCTTTCAGAAGCTTCTAAAGCCATGACATCATTTTCTGGAATTTTCCAAGCTGTTTAAAGGCACAGTCAACTTAGTGTATGTAAACTTCTGACCCACTGGAACTGTGATACAGTGAATTATAAGTGAAATAATTTGTCTGTAAACAACTGTTGGAAAAATGACTTGTGTCATGCACAAAGTAGATGTCCTAACCGACTTGCCAAAACTATAGTTTGTTAACAAGACATTTGTGGAGTGGTTGAAAAATGAGATTTAATGACTCCAACCTAAGTGTATGTAAACTTCTGACTTCAACTGTACATATAAATATGTGAATGAGCAATGACAGAGCGGCATAGGCAAGCTGTGATAGATGGCGGGCAGGTATCCTAGTGGTTAGAGCGTTGGACTAGTAACCGAAAGGTTGCACGATCAAATCCCCGAGCTGACAAGGTAAAAATATGACGTTCTCTCCCTGAACAAGGCAGTTAAAACTTCTTGTGGATCATTGGGATGCTAACGTACCGTCTGGCCAACATCCGGTGAAATTGCATAAATCACAATTGCAAAATAAAGCTTAACTTGTTGTTAATCCAGCTGCCGTGTCAGATTTCCAAAAGGCTTCACGGCAAAAGCAAACCATGCCATTATCTGAGGACAGCACCCAGCACACAAATGCATAACAAATCATTTTCAACCAGGGAGTTGCGATACGAAAGTCAGAAATAGTGATATAATATATGCCTTAATTTTGAAGATCTTCTTCTGTTGGCACTCCAAAAGGTCCCAGTTACATTACATGGTCCTTTTGTTCGATAAAGTCCTTCTTTTTTCCATAAAAACTCAGTTTAGCTGGCGCGCTTCAGTCAATAATCCACTCGGTTTCCCTCCTTCAAAATGCATACAAAATTAATCCCAAACGTTACCAATAAACTTATCCAAACAAGTCAATCAACGTTTATAATCAAACCTTAGGTACCCTAATACACAAATAAACGATAAAATTTAAGACGGAGAATTGTTATTGTCTTTACCGGAGATAAACAAAAAGAACGCGCTCTCTCGGCCATGCGCTTGGAAACACTACAGCCAAAATGGGAGCCACTTAGAAAAACTACAACTTCTCCCTCATTTTTCCAAAACCCAGCCTGAGACTCTTTCTAAGGACTGTTGACATCTAGTGGAAGCCCTAGGAACTGCAATCGGGGACAATTTCGCCCTATTATAAAAGTGCCAGCCATTGAAATCAGTGGTATGCTGAATTTCTTTTTTTTAATGGTTTGTCCTCGAGGTTTCGACTGCCATTTCAGTTCTGTTATACTCACAGACATTATTTTAACAGTTTTAGAAACCTTAGAGTGTTTACTATCCAAATCTACCAATTATATGCATATCCTAGCTTCTGGGCCTGAGTAGCAGGCAGTTTACTTTGGGCACGCTTTTCATCTGGACGTCAAAATACCGCCCCTATCCCAAAGAACTTAATCCTAGGCTGTCATTGAAAATAAGAGTTTGTTCTTAACCTGTTGGGTCTAGGGGGCAGCATTTGCACGTCTGGATAAAAAAAATGTACCCGATTTAATCTGGTTACTAATCCTACCCAGTAACTAGAATATGCATATACTTATTATATATGGATAGAAAACACTCAAAAGTTTCCAAAACTGTTTGAATGGTGTCTGTGAGTATAACAGAACTCATTTGGCAGGCAAAACCCTGAGACATTTTCTGACAGGAAGTGGATACCTGATGTGTTGTATTGACTTTAAACCTATCCCATTGAAAAACACAGGGGTTTAGGAATATTTTGGCACTTCCTATTGCTTCCACTAGATGTCACCAGCCTTTACAAAGTGTTTTGAGTCTTCTGGAGGGAGATCTGACCGAACAAGAGCCATGGAACGTTGATGTCCCATTAGACACCTGGCGCGCTAGTTCATGTTGGGTACCCTCGTTCCAATACGTTATAAAAGAGTATGCATTCGTCCACCTTGAATATTATTCATGTTCTGGTTAAAAAAGGCCCTAATGATTTATGCTATACAACGTTTGACATGTTTGAACGAACGGAAATATATTTTTTCCCCTCGTTCATGACGAGAAGTCCGGCTGGCTTACATCATGTGCTAACGAGACGGAGATTTTTGGACATAAATGATGAGCTTTTTTGAACAAAACTACATTCGTTATGGACCTGTGATACCTGGAAGTGACATCTGATGAAGAGAATCAAAGGTAATGGATTATTTACATAGTATTTTCGATTTTAGATCTCCCCAACATGACGTCAAGTCTGTATCGCAACGCGTATTTTTCTGGGCGCAGCGCTCAGATTATTGCAAAGTGTGATTTCCCAGTAAGGTTATTTTTAAATCTGGCAAGTTGATTGCGTTCAAAAGATGTAAATCTATAATTCTTTAAATGACAATATAATATTTTACCAATGTTTTCGAATTTTAATTATTTAATTTGTGACGCTGACTTGACTGCCGGTTATTGGAGGGAAACGATTTCCTCAACATCAATGCCATAGTAAAACGCTGTTTTTGGATATAAATATGAACTTGATAGAACTAAAAATGCATGCATTGTCTAACATAATGTCCTAGGAGTGTCATCTGATGGAGATTGTAAAAGGTTAGTGCATCATTTTAGCTGGTTTTATGGTTTTGGTGACCCTGTCTTTGACTTGACAAAACATTACACACAACTCTTGTAAATGTACTGTCCTAACATACTCTAAATTTATGCTTTCGCCGTAAAACCTTTTTGAAATCGTAAAACGTGGTTAGATTAAGGAGATGTTTATCTTTCAAATGGTGTAACATAGTTGTATTTTTGAAAAATTTGAATTTTGACATTTATTTGGATTCAAATTTGCCGCTCTTGAAATGCACCTGCTGTTGATGGAGTGCACCACGGGTGGCACGCTAGCGTCCCACCTAGCCCCAAGAGGTTAACTGACTTGCCTAGTTAAATAAAGGTAAAACATTATAGATGGGTATAAAATGCAGTATATACTTATGAGATGAGTAATGCAAGATATGTAAACGTTATTAAAGTGACTAATCTGTTTATTAAAGTGGCAATGATTTCAAGTCTGTGCATGTAGGCAGCAGCCTCTCTGTTCTAGTGATGGCTGTTTAAAGGTCTGATGGCCTTGAGATAGAAGCTATTTTTCAGTCTCTCGGTCCCTGCTTTGATGCCCCTGTACTACCTCGCCTTCTGGATGGTAGCGGGGTGAACAGGCCGTGGCTCGGGTGGTTGTTGTCCTTGATGATCTTTTTTGGTCTTCCTGTGACATCGGGTGCTGTAGGTGTCCCAGGACCAGAAATAGCAAAGTAAATACTGGTTGATGAGCTAGCTAAGTTAGCTAGCAAGATAACTATGACAGTTACCATTGTGCATGCAGAATTGCATGACGACACATTGTATCGAAGTTAAGAAGGCATGCAGAACAGACTGCCTCTCTGGGACTGGACTACCTAGTTAGTAGAGGGGTACAAACATGCCGGTACACAGATGCATAGCTCATGCAATTATCTTTTGTTCTAGTCAATGACAATACATGTTGCAAAGTAAATACCAGCGTAAAAAAATACCTCTCATTTGCATTGCATGGTAGTACATAAAATCTCTAGTTGTGTGTTTTTTATTGCAGAGAAAGCCTCAAGCTTGTGAAGGGACATACATATTTCTGATAACTAGTGACTGAGGATGAAAAACCTGGTGACCACTAAATGTCCTCGTATACCCGCCAAATGCATTTGATTTTAGAATATCCTATCTTAACTCTGATTTAACGCTGTATCTTATCCAGTTTGGCTGAGATACTGAGAGAACTTGAGCACTGACGGATACGGAGCCTCAGAAATATAAGATCCGATCATTAGGAGCCACTAGCTAATAGACAATTTGTAAGGAAAAATCAAGTCTGAAATGTAAAATTGGAAATGTAAACCTTTTTTAAAAGCCTTTTTAAACCCATTTAATCCACTACAAGTTTTACATTTTGCTGCACTGCAGAAAAGTTATCCTGCAACAGGGGGATCAAATTAAGATCCTACATCTGTAGCAGCCAACCTGACTGCAACAATCCCATGTAATTACAGTAAAATACTGTCTCCCCTTAACGAGTTTCATTCGTTCATTCATTACGATTACAGTAGCATTTCCTTTTCCTTTTTTCAGCATAATACAGCCACATGTACAGTATTGCAATGTGTCACTACACAGTACTTGACTTTGATACTGTATTTACATTACAGTAGTTGTACTGCAATACGAAATACAGTAACTTACTAGTTGCCTGTAATATTCATGGTAAACCATATACAGTGCTAATAATAGTAGAACTGTTTTATAGATTAAAACCTGTTGGGGCTAGGGGGCAGTATTTTCACGGCCGGATAAAAAACGTACCCGAATTAAACTGGTTACTACTCTTGCCTAAAACGAGAATATGCATATAATTAGTAGATTTGGATAGAAAACACTAAAGTTTCTAAAACTGTTTGAATGGTGTCTGTGAGTATAACAGAACTCATATGGCAGGCCAAAACCTGAGAAGATTCCATACAGAAAGTGCCCTGTCTGACAATTTGTTGTCCTTCAGTTGCATCTCTACCGAAAATACAGAATCTGTGCTGTAACGTGACACTTTCTATGGCTTCCATTGGCTCTCTAAAGCTGCCAGAAAGTGGAATGGGGTGTCTGCTGTCTCTGGGCAAAGTACAGCAGCAGAGTTTGTAAGTGGTCAGCCTGGGGACAGTGAGACTGAGATGCGCATTCACCAGACTTCTCAATTTTTTTCTTTCAGCCTTTGAATGAATACAACGTTGCCCGGTTGGAATATTATTGCTATTTTACGAGAAAAATAGCATAAAAGTGTATTTTAAACAGCGTTTGACATGCTTCTAAGTACGGTAATGGAATATTTAGAATTTTTTGGTCATGAAATGCGCTCGTGCGTTACCCTTCGGATAGTGACCTGAAAGCACGAACAAAACAGCGGTATTTGGATATAACTATGGATTATTTGGAACCAAAACAACATTTGTTGTTGAAGTAGAAGTCCTGGGAGTGCATTCTGACGAAGAACAGCAAAGGTAATCCAATTTTTCTAATAGTAATTCTGAGTTTAGTGAGCCCCAAACTTGGTGGGTGTCAAATTAGCTAGCCGTGATGGCCGAGCTATGTACTCAGAATATTGCAAAATGTGCTTTCGCCGAAAAGCTATTTTAAAATCTGACACAGCGTTTGCATAAAGGAGTTCTGTATCTATAATTCTTAAAATAATTGTTATGTATTTTGTCAACGTTTATCATCAGTAATTTAGTAAATTCACCGGAAATTTTCGGTGGGTATGCTAGTTCTGAACATCACATGCTAATGTAAAAAGCTGGTTTTTGATATAAATATGAACTTGATTGAACAAAACATGATTGTATTGTATAACATAATGTCCTAGGAGTGTCATCTGATGAAGATCAAAGGTTAGTGCTACATTTAGCTGTGGTTTTGGTTTTTGTGACATATATGCTTGCTTTGAAAATGGCTGTGTGATTATTTTTGGCAGGGTACTCTCCTGACATAATCTAATGTTTTGCTTTCGCTGTAAAGCCTTTTTGAAATCGGACAATGTGGTTAGATTAACTTCTCTAGGGCCAGTGGGACGATTTCGTCCCACCTATGTAACAGCCAGTGGAATCCCGTGCCGCGTTATTCAAATACCTTAGAAATGCTATTACTTCAATTTCTCAAACAGGCTTTACAACGAAAGCAAAACATTAGATTATGTCAGCAGAGTACCCAGCCAGAAATAATCAGACACCCATTTTTCAAGCTAGCATATAATGTCACATAAACCCAAACCACAGCTAAATGCAGCACTAACCTTTGATGATCTTCATCAGATGACAATCTTAGGACATTATGTTATACAATACATGCATGTTTTGTTCAATCAAGTTCATATTTATATCAAAAAACATCTTTTTACATTAGCATGTGACGTTCAGAACTAGCATACCCCCCGCAAACTTCCGGTGAATTTACTAAATTACTCACGATAAACGTTCACAAAAAACATAACAATTATTTTAAGAATTATAGATACAGAACTCCTCTATGCACTCGCTATGTCCGATTTTAAAATAGCTTTTCGGTGAAAGCACATTTTGCAATATTCTAAGTAGATAGCCCGGCATCACAGGGCTAGCTATTTAGACACCCACCAAGTTTAGCCCTCACCAAAGTCAGATTTACTATAAGAAAAATGTTATTACCTTTGCTGTTCTTCGTCAGAATGCACTCCCAGGACTTCTACTTCAATAACAAATGTTGGTTTGGTTCAAAATAATCCATAGTTATATCCAAATAGCGGCGTTTTGTTTGTGCGTTCAAGAATCTATCCGAAAGGGTAAAGAAGGGTGACGCGCCCGACGCGTTTCGTGACAGAAAAATTCAAAATATTCCATTACCGTACTTCGAAGCATGTCAACCGCTGTTTAAAATCAATTTTTATGCCATTTTTCTCATAAAAAAGCGATAATATTCCGACCGGGAATCTGTGTTTTAGTACAAAGAGAGAGAAAATAAAAACATGGGGTCGCCTCGTGCACGCGCCTCAGTCTCATTGTCCTCTGATAGACCACTTACCAAAGGCGCTAATGTTTTTCAGCCAGGGGCTGGAATTACATCATTCAGCTTTTTCCCGGGTTCTGAGAGCCTATGGGAGCCGTAGGAAGTGTCACGTTACAGCAAAGATCCTCAGTTTTTAATAAAGAGAGTCAAGAAGAACAAGAACTTGTCAGACAGGCCACTTCCTGTAAGGAATCTTCTCAGGTTTTTGCCTGCCATATGAGTTCTGTTATACTCACAGACACCATTCAAACAGTTTTAGAAACTTTAGGGCGTTTCTATCCAAAGCCAATAATTATATGCATATTCAAGTTTCTGGGCAGTAGTAATAACCAGATTAAATCGGGTACTTTTTTTATCCGGCCGTGTAAATACTGCCCCCTAGCCCTAACAGGTTAACAAGAGTCTTGTCTTTAAAATGGTGTAAAATAGTCATATGTTTGAGAAATTGAAGTTGTAGCATTTTTGAGGTATTTGTATTTCGCGCCACGCGATTCCACTGGCTGTTGACTAGGGTGGGACGCAAACGTCCCACCTAGCCCATAGAAGTTTTAACATTTTCCTCAACAACAAATGTAGTTTTGATACATTGATACTAAGCAGACAAATGTAGGTTTTCATGTACTTTAGGAAAGCAGCAAGTACATTTTAATCAGTTCTCTAAATGTAGCCTACATGTCTGTCTATCCACAGAATTTGACCTGAAATTGGGCATAATGAGATTAGGTAAAGCAGCATTTAAAAATATCATATTTTCACTATGCAATTTCCCTGATTAACAGAGTCTTGTGTGTGTGTGTGTGTGTGTGTGTGTGTGTGTGTGTGTGTGTGTGTGTGTGTGTGTGTGTGTGTGTGTGTGTGGTGTGTGTGTGTGTGTGTGTGTGTGTGCGTGCGTGCGTGCGTGCGTGCGTGCGTGCGTGCGTGCGTGCGTGTGTAATGTGTGTGTAATGTGTGTGTGTAATGTGTGTGTGCGTGTGTGCAGTGTGTCTGAGTGTAATGTGTGTGTCTGAGTGTAATGTGTGTATGTAATGTGTGTACATGTAATGTGTGTGCGTGTGCGTGTGCGTGTGTGCGTGTGCGTGTGCGTAATGTGAGCAAAAACCAAGCCATGAGATTGAAGGAATTGTCCGTAGGGCTCCTATACAGCATTGTGTGAGGCACAGATCTGGGAAAGGGTACCAAAACCTTTCTGCAGGATTGAAGGTCCCCAAGAACACAGTGGCCTCCATCATTCTTACCCAGAAGAAGTTTGGAACCCCCAAGACTCTTCCTAGAGCTGGCCGCCCGGCCCAACTGAGCAATCGGGGTCACTCTGACAGAGCTCTAGAGTTCCTCAGTGGAGATGGGAGAACCTTCCAGAAGGACAACAATCTCTGCTGCACTCCACCAATCAGGCCTTTATGTTAGAGTGACCAGACGGAAGCCACTCCTCAGTAAAAGACACATGACAGCCCGCTTGGAGATTCCCAAAATGCACCTAAGGACTCTCATGATAAACGACATTCTCTGGTCTGATGAAACCAAGATTGAACTCTTTGGCCTGACTGCCAAGTGTCACGTCTGGAGGAAACGTGGCACCATCCCTACGGTGAAGCATGGTGGTGGCAGCATCATGCTGTGGGGATGTTTTTCAGCGAGAATGGGAGACTAGTCAGAATCGAGGCAAAGATGAACAGAGCAAAGTACAGAGAGACCCTTGAAGAAAACCTGCTCCAGAGCGCTCAGGAACTCAGCCTGGGGCGAAGGTTCACCTTCCAACAGGACAACAACCCTAAGCACACAGCCAATACAATGCAGGAGTGGCTTCGGGACAAGTCTCTGAATGTCCTTGAGTGGCCCAGCCAGAGCCCGGACTTTAACCCGATTGAACATCTCTGGAGAGACCTGAAAATAGCTGTGCAGCGACGCTCTCCATCCAACCGGACAGAGGTTGAAAGGATCTGCAGAGAAGAATGGGAGAAACTCCCTAAATACAGGTGTGTCAAGCTTGTAGCATCATACCCAAGAAGACTCAAGGCCGTAATCGCTGCCAAAGGTGCTTCAACAAAGTACTGAGTAAAGGGTCTGAATACTTATGTAAATGTGATATTTATTTATTCTTAATTTTTTTTGTAAACTCTTTTTGCTTCATTATTATGGGGTATTGTGTGTAGATTGATGAGATTTGTATTTATTATTCCATTTTAGAATAAGGCTGGTAAATAACAAAATGTGGAAAAGCAAGTGGTCCGAATACTTTCAGAATGCACTGTATGTCTATGATAATATGATAAATACTAAACATGAATGTTTTTGAAGTGAAGTGAGTTATTTGGTAAATATTTTATATGTTACATTTGACCCCATCTACTTTTACAATTTTCCACTGGCATGGAGGAAAATGTAATGGCCAGACTTTTCAGGTTAAAATCAATAATTGGATCCATACGTTTTATTTACAGACATATAAAAGTTATGAATGATTAGGAGACGTTTTCAAAACAATTCCCAGTCTCCCCAACAAGACTGTGTGAGTGTGTGTATGTGTGTGTGAATGTGTGAATGTGCGTGTGTGTGCGCGAGTGAACAAGCTGCCAGACCATTGATCTTTCGTCTGATGAGTCAAGACACTTTGAACAGGATGGAATCGACAAGCCTTCCGTTGTCTCTAGACGAACCAAGCGAGAGAGAGAAAAAAAGAGACAGAAAGAGCAGGTGGTAAACTGGAGAGAAGCACAACCACATTGGCCGTCAGACCAAGAGATAGGCATTCCTAAGCTTGACGAAAACAAGAGTGGGTATTATTAATTTAGCAGTGCAGTACAGGGACAGAATGGAGAGAGAGAGAGAGAGAGAGAGAGAGAGGAGAAGAAAGAGAGAGAGTGGGAGAGGGAGAATGCAGCAGGAGAGATTGATCTGAGCTGGAACTGAGATTGATCTGATCACATTCGTTAAATGAGATACAGACAGATATTTCCTCCTCGCTTTGGGCCCGGCTGGGATTACCAACACATTGGGAATACCAACACATTGGGATTACCAACACATTGGGATTACTAACACATTGGGATTACTAACACATTGGGAATTCTACATTGCTGTCTGTATCTGGGTCTGTATTAAACTATTTAAACCAGTCTCTGGGTGGGTATTGAACGTATTTAACCCTTGTTTTGTTTTAAGGGTCAAAAATGATTTAACAGCAGAGAAAACCCCCTAAATTATATTTTTTGTAATTGAAATTTCATGACTTTTCCTGGAGTGACCCCAACATTAGAAAAAGTGAAACATCGCCTTTGTTCATATTTCCATGAAAACTGTCCACCACCAGGGTACAAAGATTGTCTTAGGGTCATTTTTCACCCGGCAGATATAAAATAATTTATACAAAAACCACACACACACACACACACACACACACACACACACACACACACACACACACACACACACACACACACACACACACAATGAGAAATGTAGATTATGTGTGCTACTGATTGAACTCAGCCAGCAGCTCCTGAAAAGGAAGATCACCATGGTTGGCACAGTTAGAAAGAACAAGCCTGAGCTCCCCCCTGCACTCCTCGCAACAAAGAGGGAGAGGTCTTCTCATCAAAGTTTTCCTTCACCCCCACCACTACTCTAGTTTCTTACCTCCCAAAGAGGAACAAGAATGTGGTCCTCCTGAGCACACTGCACAAAACGGCTGAGATCAGTGATCGTGAGGACAGGAAGCCAGCCGTCATCCTGGACTACAACCACAACAAAGGAAGCGTGGACAACCTGGACAAGGTGATTGGAACGTAGAGCAGCAGGAGGATGACTGACCCCTGGTCATCTTCCATAACAACATTGATGCGTCCTCATACAATGCCATCGTGATATGGAACAAGATCAAACCTACCTGGATGCCTGATAAGTTGAACAAGAGGAGGGTGTTCCTGGAGCAGCTGGGAAAGGCACTTGTAACCTCACACATTCAAAGAAGGGAGCGTCTCCCCCGCACAGCAGCCTCTGCAGCGCTTGTGAAAGCTGTTCAGGGGGCTGAATCTTGTCCTGATCCACCTGAGGCTGCTGCTGGGGCAGGCAAGAGGAGGGGATGCCAATTCTGCCCCCCAAAGGAGGACTGTAAAACAAATACTATGTGCTGCACATGTGAGAAATACATCTGCAAAGTCTGTCATCTGCAAAGTCACACACACTTGCATGCTGTCCTACATGTGCTATTTATTGTTGTTGTTTATACACCTTGTGGGTGGGGGCAATGGTTAAAAAAATGGGAGAAGACTAGTAATTTGTAGTTGAATTCCTCATTGTACAGTATATAAGAATATATCATTATGATGACAAAAAAGTTCAAGACTGTTATTGTTTCCCTTCAATGAAATGCTTTCAAAACAACTTTCAACACATTACTGGTACTTTCGTAGACTTTATTGAAGGGAAACCATAACAGTCTTGAACTTTTGCTAAAAAAATTAAAAATGTATGTTTACACCTATGCAGTACCTTTAGCAATTATAATAATAATAATAATAAACCTCTACTTTAGTGAAGAAAACAATTGTGACAGGTGTGTAGTAATAAAAACAAGTGGTGTCCACTGATTAAATGCAGTCTTTCTGCATTTTGATGAAGGAATGAATGCCATGTTGTTTCATCAAGCACAATAGATTTGGAGTTTAAAATTCAATTAAGCTTCTTTATTTTAGGGGTTTAGCGAAGGCGGGTCGTTTTTCACCCATAGGACAAGAGGAGCATACAGAATGTTAAAACTACACAAGGGTTAAACCAGTCTCTGGGTCTGCATTGAACGTATTTAAACCAGTCTCTGGGTCTGTAATGAACATACAGTGCCTTGCAAAAGTATTCATCTGTCTTGGCGTCTTTTTTTACAATTTGTGATTTAATGGACATACACAATTTAGTCCAAATTGGTGAAATGAAATAAAAAAACAGAAAAGTGGTGTGTGCATGTGTATTCACGCCCTTTGCTATGAAGCCAATAAATAAGATCTGGTGCAACCAATTACCTTCAGAAGTCACATAATTAGTTAAATAACGTCCACCTGTGTGCAATCTAAGTGTCACATGATCTGTCACATGATCTCAATATATATACACACCTGTTCTGAAAGGCCACAGAGTCTGCAACACCACTAAGCAAGGGGCAACACCAAGCAAGCGGCACCATGAAGACCAAGGAGCTCTCCAAACATGTCAGGGACAAAATTGTGGAGATGTACAGATCAGGGTTGGTTTATAAAACAATATCAGAAACTTTTATCATCCCACAGAGCACCATTATTAAAAAATGGAAAGAATATGGCACCACAACAAACCTGCCAAGAGAGGGCAGAGACCAAAGCATACCTCCACAGTGGAGATTGGAGTATCTGTCCATGTAACGAGGGTCGTATAAAGGGGACCAAGGCACGGCGTGTAGAGTGCTCATGCTTTATTTTAATGATAACACTTACACAAAACGACAGCCAACAGTTCCATCAGGTGATACTCACAAAACGGAAAACTACCCACACCAACACAGGAAAAACAGGCTGCCTAAGTATGGCTTCCAATCAGAGACAACAATAGACAGCTGCCTCTGATTGGAAACCATACCTGGCCAAAACATAGAAAACAAAAACATAGAATGCCCACCCATTTATCACACCCTGACCTAACTAAACAGAAAAACACAGCTCTCCTAGGTCAGAACGTGACAGTCCATAGGACCACTAAGCTGGGCTTTACGGAAGAGTGGCCAGAAAAAGACATTGCTTAATAACCTGTTTAGGATAGGGGGCAGTATTTTCACAGCCGGATGAAAAAACGTACCCGATTTAAACTGGTTACTACTCTTGCCCAGAAACGAGAATATGCATATTATTAGTAGATTTGGATAGAAAACACTGCGGTCCAACTCATCCCAAACTCAATTTGGTTCAGGTCGGGGGATTGTGGAGGCCAGGTCATCTGATGCAGCACTCCATTACTCTCCTTCTTGCTCAAATAGCCCTTACACAGCCTGGAGGTGTGTTGGGTCATTGTCCTGTTGAAAAACAAATGATAGTCCCACTAAGCCCAAATCAGAAGGGATAGCATATCGCTGCAGAATGCTGTTGTAGCCATGCTGGTTAAGTGTCACCAGCGAAACACCCCCACACCAGCAAAGCACCCCCACACCATTAAACCTCTATGCTTTATGGTGGGAAAAACACATGCAAAGATCATCCGTTCACCCACACCACATCTCACAAAGACACAGGCGGTTGGAACCAAAAATCTCACATTTGGGCTCCAGACCAAAGGACAAATTTCCACCGGTCTAATGTCCATTGCTTATGTTTCCTGGCCCAAGCAAGTCTCTTTCTTATTGGTGTCCTTTAGTAGTGGTTTCTTTGGATCAATTTGACCATGAAGGCCTGATTCACACAGTCTCCTCTGAACAGTTGATTTTGAGATGTGTCTGTAACATGAGAGCCAGTTTCATCACAGTGCTTGATGGTTTTTGCAACGACTGCACTTGAAGAAACTTAAACTCAAAAAAAAATCCGGATTGACTGACCTTCATCTCTTAAAGTAATGGAATGTCATTTCAGCTGTTTTTGCCATAAGGTCTTGGTCTTTTACCAAATAGGGCTATGTTCTGTATACCCCCATACCTTGTCACAACACAACTGTTTGGCTCAAACGCATTTAGAAGGAAAGAAATTCCACAAATTAACTTAAGGCACCGTGTTAATTGAAATGCATTCCAGGTGACTACCTCATGAAGCTGGTTGAGAGAACACCAAGAGTGTGCAAAGCTGTCAAGGCAAATGGTGGCTATTTGAAGACTCAAATATGAAATATATTTTGATTTGTTTAACACTTATGGTTACTACATGATTCCATAGTTGAGATGTCTTCACTTTCTTCTACAATGTAGAAAATAGTGTATTATTAATTATAAACTGGGTGGTTCGAGCCTTGAATGCTGATTGGCTGACAGACATGGTATATAAGACTGTATACCACAGGAATGATTAAAAAAATATGTTTCTGCTCTAATTATGTTGGTAACCAGTTTATAATAGCAACAATGCACCTCTGGGGTTTTGTGGTATATGGCCAATATACCACGACTAAGGGCTGTATCCAGGCACTCTGCATTGCGTCGTGGATAAAAACAGCCCTTAGCTGTGTAATATTGGCTGTATACCACACCCTAGTGCCTGATTGCTTAAATTAATAATTTGGTGAAGTCTGTGTGAGAACATCAAATGAAAGGGATGTACTGAAACGTTATGCAAGTACAGTTCATTCCAAAGGGCATTATCCAGCACTGAACATATTCTACACAGGGGTTTTTGGCTTTGTACTGTACCAAAAGTTCTGACGAAGACCAAGAGGCAGAAACAAACTTCAATAGAATAAGTGATACCAGGAAGAACGGTGTATATACGGTGCACAAGGCGAGACCCAGATGCAGAGACAGGAGGCAGATGGTTAGAGTCCAAGATGTTTATTTACAATCCAAAAGAGGTAGGCAAGAGAATGGTTGTTGACAGGCAAATGGTCAAAACCAGTTCAGAGTTCCAGAATGGCAGGCAGACTCGAGGTCAGGGCAGGCGGGAATGGAGTCCAGAAAAACAGGCAAAGGTCAAAACCAGGAGGACTAGTAAAAGAGAATAGAAAAGCAGGAACATGGGAAAAACACGCTGGTTGATTTGAACATACAAGACGAACTGGCACAGAGAGACAGGAAACACAGGGATAAATACACGACACCTGGAGGTGGGGGAGACAATCTCAAGGACAGGTGAAACAGATCAGGGCGTGAGAGTACCCCCCTAGGGACGCCACCTGGCATCCTACCTGGGCGTATACTTGGCTGACCGGGGTGTCAGCAGTGGAAGAAAAAAAAAAAAAAAAAAAAAAAAAGGCGATGAGGGCCGGGTCCAGGACGTCTTTAGCTGGAACCCAGCACCTCTCCTCTGGGCCATAACCCTCCCAGTCAACCAGATACTGGAAACCCCTGCCCCATGGTCGAACCCTCAGGAGGTGTCTCACCGTATATGCCGGCTGGCCATCAGTGACACGGGGGGAGGGATGGACCTAGAAGCAGAAGACAGAGGACAGTGAGACAAGGGTTTAATCCTGGAAACATGAAAAGTAGGATGAAGACGGAAGGTACGGGGCAACAGCAGACAGACAGCAGTGGGACTAATGACTAGAAATGGGGAAGGGACCAATGAAACGGGTGGAAAGTTTACGGGATTCTACCCAGAGGGGTAGGTCCCGAGTGGACAGCCATACCCTCTGCCTGACCGGATAGCGAGGAGCCAGATTCCGGTGGCGGTCCGCTTGTTGACGATACCTGGAGGTGGTCTTAAGAGCCGCCCTAGCTCTTCTCCAGGTACGCCGACAGCGGCGGAAAAACACATGGGCTGAAGGTATGTTGACCTCAACTTCTTGCTTTGGAAAGAGTGGGGGCTGATTCCCCCTTCGAATGCCCCATGGGGTTAGTCCAGTAGCCGAGCAGGGGAGAGTGTTCCTGGAATATTCCACCCAGACCAGTTGCTGACTCCAGGTGGTGGAGTTACTGGCAACCAGACACCGGAGTGCCGTCTCCATATCTTGATTGGCTCGCTCCAACTGGCCGTTAGATTGGGGATGAAACTCAGAGGACAGGCTGGCTGACAACCCAATAAGAGTGCAGAACGCCTTCCAGAATTAGGACGAGAACTGAGGACCCCGGTCCGAGACAATCCAGAGAAATATGGGACCAGGGGCGATGAGGGACAGGAAGTGGCTGTAGGAGGCCAGACAAAGCTTGCTGCGGAGTCTTGCTTTGCGCACATACCATGCGGCGACAAAGGCCAAGACATCAGGAACCATGGTAGGCCACCAGAACGGTTGACGGAGGAAAGCCAGGGTCCGATGAGTACCAGGATGATAGGTAAGCCTGGAGGAGTGAGTCCATTCCAGGACCTTAGACCGGACCGCATCAGGCACAAACAGACGGTTAGCCGGGCCCCCCCAGGGTCCGACTGGGAACACTGAGCCTTGCGGACCAGAGCCTCAATTCCCCAAACAGAAGCCGCCAAAGAAGAGGCAGGGAAGATGGTCTCAGATTCAGAGGGAGTTGCAGAGGAACTGTATAGATGGGAGAGAGTGCCCGGCTTCACGTTTTTGGACCCTGGGCGGTAGAAGATGGTGAAATTGAAACTAGTAAATAACAGAGCCCACCGGGCCTGCGTGTAATTAAGGCGCTTGGCTGTGTGGAGTTGAGTCGATGGGACAGGAAGGCACAGGGATGAAGCTTTGGTCCTGGGCAGATCACTGGGACAGGATGGCCCCCACTCCAACATTAGAAGCATCAACCTCAACCACAAATTGATGGGACGGGTCCGGATGGATGAGGATGGGTGCTGTTGTGAACCGATGCTTCAGGTCCACAAAGGCTTTGTTGACAGCTGAAGACCTTGTAAACGGTACTTTGGGAGAGGTGAGTGCAGAGAAAAGGGGGCCGCCAGGGTGCTGTAACCCCAAATGAAACGGCGGTAGAAGTAAGCAAAACCTAGGAAACATTGTAACTGCACCCTGGACATGGGTTGAGGCCAATCCACCACTGCTTTTACCTTTCCAGGATCCATCTGGACATTTCCATCAGCGATGACATATCCCAGAAAGGAGATGGTAGAGCGGTGGAACTAACAATTGGTTCTCCAGGAGGTGCTGAAGGACCTGTCTGACATGCAGAACATGTTCTTGGGCAGACCGGGAAAAAAAACAGGATGTCGTCAAGGTATACGAACACAAACTGGTTTAGCATGTCCCGGAGCTCATCGTTTACCAGGGCCTGGAAGACAGCGGTTTGGTGAGTGCAAACGGCATGACCTGGTACTCATAATGTCCGCTGGCTGTGTTGAATGCTGTCTTCCAATCATCTTCTTCACATATCCAAACCAGGTGGTAGGCATTCTGAAGGTCCAGCTTGGAAAAAATGGCCCCCCTGGAGCAGTTCAAAAGCCGAGGAGAGGAGTGGTGGTGGAGGGGGGGGTAACGATTCTTAACTTCTATGGGCTACACTAGCGTCCCACCTGCGGGACACAGCCAGTGAAATATCAGAGCGGCAAATTCAAAAACAACAAAATGTCATAATTCAACTTTCTCAAACATACTACTATTTTACACCATTTTAACCTCTCTAGGGCAGGTGGGACGAATTCGTCCCACCTACGTAACAGCCAGTTGAATCCTGTGGCGCGATTTTCAAATACCTTAAATCCTATTACTTCAATTTCTCAAACATATGACTATTTTACAGCTATTTAAAGACTCTCGTTAATCTAACCACACTGTCCGATTTCAAAAAGGCTTTACAACGAAAGCAAAACATTAGATTATGTCAGCAGAGTACCCAGCCAGAAATAATCAGACACCCATTTTTCAAGCTAGCATATAATGTCACAAAAACCCAGAAGACAGCTAAATGCAGCACTAACCTTTGATGATCTTCATCAGATGACACACCAAGGACATTATGTTATACAATACATGCATGTTTTGTTCAATCAAGTTCATATTTATATCAAAAAACAGCTTTTTACATTAGCATGTGACGTTCAGAACTAGCATACCCCCCGCAAACTTCCGGGGAATTTACTAAATTACTCACGATAAACGTTCACAAAAAGCATAACAATTATTTTAAGAATTATAGATACAGAAGTCCTCTATGCACTCGATATGTCCGATTTTAAAATAGCTTTTTGGTGAAAGCACATTTTGCAATATTCTAAGTACATAGCCCAGCCATCACGGGCTAGCTATTTAGACACCCGGCAAGTTTAGCCTTCACCAAAATCAGATTTACTATTATAAAAGTTTGATTACCTTTTGTTGTCTTCGTCAGAATGCACTCCCAGGACTGCTACTTCAATAACAAATGTTGGTTTGGTCCAAAATAATCCATCGTTATATCCGAATAGCAGCGTTTTGTTCGTGTGTCCCAGACACTATCCGAAATGGTAAATCAGGTTCGCGCGCATGGCGCAATTCGTGACAAAATTTCTAAATATTCCAATACCGTACCTCGAAGCATGTCAACCGCTGTTTAAAATCAATTTATCTCGTAAAAAAGCGATAATATTCCGACCGGGAATCTCCTTTTCGGCAAACAGAGGAAAAAAAACACAAAGACGGGGCGGCCAGTGCACGTGCCTAAGCCCACAGTCCCTTGATCGGCCACTTGACAAAGGCGATAATGTGTTGCAGCCTGGGGCTGGAATGACATCATTCAGGTTTTTCCCGGGCTCTGAGAGCCTATTGGAGCCGTGGGAAGTGTCACGTTACCGCAGAGATCCTTTGTAATTGAATGAGATGTCAAAGAAAGACAATAAATGGTCAGACAGGCCACTTCCTGTAAAGGAATCTCTCAGGTTTTGACCTGCCATTTGAGTTCTGTTATACTCACAGACACCATTCAAACAGTTGTAGAAACTTCGGAGTGTTTTCTATCCAAAGCCAATAATTATATGCATATTCTAGTTACTGGGCAGGAGTAGTAACCAGATTAAATCGGGTACGTTTTTTATCCAGCCGTGTCAATACTGCCCCCTAGCTCTAACAGGTTAAAGATACACTTCCTTGATGTAACCACATTTTCCGATTTCAAAAAGGCTTTACAGCGAAAGCAAAACATTAGATTATGTTAGGAGAGTACATAGACAAAATAAATCACACAGCCATTTTCCAAGCAAGCATATGTCACAAAAACCCAAAACACAGCTAAATGAAGCACTAACCTTTGATGATCTTCATCAGATGACACTCCAAGGTGTCACGGGTGTCGTAGGGTAGAGACCAAGACGCAGCGGGAAAATGTACACTCATCTTTTTATTAGGTGAAGGAAAACACATAAACGTATCCAAACCAAACAGTCTTGTCAGGCAAACAGCTAAACAAGAGCATTCTCCCACAAAACCCCATGGAAAACAAACTCCTAATTATAGGACCCTCAATCAGAGGCAACAATTACCAGCTGCCTCCAATTGAAGGTCCAACCCCAATTAACTAAACATAGAACTACAAAAGACTAGATAGAACATAGAACATAGAAATATACTAACATAGAACAATGACTAACAAACCCCGGACTAATAAATCAAATACCCCTACCTAAACACATACACAAAACACATCCTGAACCACATAAAACAAACACCCCCTGCCACGTCCTGACCAAACTACAATAACAAATAACCCCTATACTGGTCAGGACGTGACACTAGGACATTATGTTATACAATACATGCATGTTTTGTTCAATCAAGTTCATATTTATATCCAAAAACAGCTTTTTATATTGGCATGTGATGTTCAGAACATGCATTCCCAACCAAAACCTCTGGTGAATTTACTAAATTACTCATCATAAACGTTGACAAAATACATAACAATTATTTTAAGAATTATAGATACAGAACTCCTTTATTCAATCGCAATGTCACATTTTAAAATAGCTTTTCGGCGAAAGCACATTTTGCAATATTCTGAGTACATAGCTCAGCCATCACGGCTAGCTATTTTGACATCCGCCAAGTTCGGCACACTAAACTCAGAATTACTATTACAAAAATGGTATTACCTTTGCTGATCTTCGTCAGAATGCACTCCCAGGACTGCTACTTCCACAAGAAATGTTGTTTTTGTTCCAAATAATCCATAGTTATGTCCAAATACCTCCATTTTGTTTGTGCATTCAGGTCACTATCCAAAGGCATAACGCACCTTTGAGACAAAAAAATTCTAAATGTTCCATTACCGTACTTCAAAGCATGTCAAACGATGTTTAAAATCAATTTTTATGGTATTTTTCTCGTAAAATAGCGACAATATTCCAACCAGACAATAGTGTATTCATTCAAAGAGGAAAAGAAAAAACAGCATGCTCACGTGAAGGCGCATATCCAATCTCTTTGTCACCAGGCAGACCACTGACAAACTGAGCTACTATACTCTGCCCAGAGACAGAAGACGCCTCAATCCGCTTTCTGAAGGCTTTAGAGAGCCAATGGAAGCCTTAGAAAGTGCTACGTAACCCCACAGATACAGTAGTTTCGATAGAGAATCAAAAGAAGAACTACAAATTCTCAGACAGGCCACTTCCTGCTTGTAATTTTCTCAGGTTTTTGCCTGCCGTATGAGTTCTGTTATACTCACAGACACCATTCAAACAGTTTTAGAAACTTTAGAGTGTTTTCTATCCAAATCTACTAATAATATGCGTATTCTCGTTTCTGGGCAAGAGTAGTAACCAGTTTAAATCGGGTACGTTTTTTTCATCCGGCCGTGAAAATACTGCCCCCTATCCCAAACAGGTTTTAAGACCCCGGTAGTAAATGCACGGATGCAGGGGCTTGTCCTTCTTCTCCACAAAGAAACACCCTGCAATGGCAGGAGAAGCAGAGCGACGGACAGTACTCCTCCATGGCCTTGGTCTCCGGCCCAGATAGAGAATATAGCCTACCACGAGGTAGTGTGGTGCCTGGGAGGAGATCAATGGCACAATCATAAGGTCGATGCGGGGGAAGAGAAGTAGCCCGTGCCTTGCTGAAAACCTCCAGGAGGTCGTGATACTCTGTGGGGATGGTAGAGAAATCCGAGACTTGACTTAAGCCCTGAGGAGGCTGTCTCAGGGAATGCTGCGCTGCTTTGAAGCAGTGATACATCTAATTACATCAAGATGGCAAGATGCAGTGTGGTATGGCGTACAGTATATACATATGAGATGAATAATGTAGGTTAAGTAAACATTATCTAATATAAATAATATAAAGTGGTAAGTGATAAATTGATTACATGAATTTTCCCATTATTAAAGTGGCTTGAGTTGAGTCAGTATGTTGGCAGCAGCCACTCAATGTTAGTGATGGCTGTTTAACAGTGTGATGGCCTTGAGTTAGAAGCTGTTTTTCAGTCTCTCGGTTCCAGCTTTGATGCACCTGTACTGACCTCGCCTTCTGGATGTTAGCGGGGTGAACAGGCAGTGGCTCGGGTGGTTGCTGTCCTTGATGATCTTTTTGGCCTTCCTGTGACATCGGGTGGTGTAGGTGTCCTGGAGGGCAGGTAGTTTGCACCCGGTGATGCGTTGTGCAGACCTCTCCAGAGGGTAGGGTTTTTAAGCCAAGAAAATCCCAAAACAGGAACATGGGGTGACTCAATGAGAAGCAGCTATATAGCCTCACTGTGATTTCCTGAACCCCGTAGATTAACAGGAACAGTGCTGTGGGTAACGCTACCAATGGAGCGTCCGTCCAGTGCTCTAGCGACCATGGGAACAGAGAGAAGTTGAGTGTGAATACCTAATTAGGTAGGCAAGAGACCAGTGTCTCTTTTAATAAGTTATCGCATTTTTCCCACGTACATACAACGAGAACTCAGATGCGACAGATGTATTTATTTTTTGCTTTGTACTGTATGTATCTGCCCCTTTTACATGAGGCTATAAATGGAACAAAAGTGTATTTTTTTATTAAAACAGCCACTCTCTGTAATAACAATGTACAACCACCTTTCATGCAGGGTCTTGTAAGTCACTGTTCAGTAATTTCATGTTGTTGATTCTGATTACAGACTTCAATGGTTTTTCTCTTGCTGTGGCAGTAACAGTCAGACAGAGAGAACAGAGAACCATTTACTGAATCCCGTCAGCGCTAGCTAGGTAGATAATTGGGCATTCAGCCTATGTAAATAGATTATTTATTCACACAGAGATGTTAAAGGGCAGTCTCTAGAAGTTTCACTAAGTTCACTCAGCTCTGTTTACATATGGCTAAATGGAAGAAAATGTTTTCTCAGATTCAAACTTGGCTACAAGTCACTCTCTGTAATAACACTGTACAACCACCTTTCATGCAATTCTGTTAATTACTTGTTGTTTATTCTGATTGCAGATTACCAATGTTTTTTTCTCAGGAACCAAGACGCTGACTATAACAGTCACACAGAGAGAACAGAGAAACCACAGCTTGAGTCCTGTCAGAGCCGACTAAAGTCGGTAATTGAGCATTATGTAAACAGTGTATTTTTTCAGTGTAGATGTTAGAGGGAAGTGTCTAGGGCTGGCATTCAATCCAATCACACTTTGTCGGCTCGCCACCTCTTTTAATAAAGGCATTGTTCCCGCTGTTGCAGAGATCGCATTCACATAAGATGCTGCATATGTCGGCTGAATCAGAAATAACACATATATATATATATATATATATATATATATATATATATATATATATATATATATATATATATATATATCACTGATTACATTGAATCCCTGCCTAATAGTCTAATGTAATTAACTTCAAGTTCACTCAGGTCTGTTGGAGAATATTTATTTTCACATCAATAACTATTTTCACATCAGTGATGGGTGTAGATTAGAGGTACAGCATCATGGTAGGATAGATTCTGATTTGATGTCTATGCTAATCGTTGCTATCATACTGCAGAAGTAAAGTAATTTGCTTTTCTCAGATTGTTACCAAACAATTTAATAAATGTCTGATCTGTAATTTTGAAAGTCATTTCTCAAGCTCTGGCAGGGAATTTATCAGATCGAGTGTTATAGTCATTGTGGCTTTTAAAGGCAATGGTACCGCGTTTGCAGAAATCCCATTCGCGGTAATTGTTATATACTGTATGTTAGCTCAAACAGAAATTGCCTTTAATCCTATCAGACCCAATGTCCCAGCAAAAAAATGGCTTTTCATTTATCTGACTATCATTTATCTCCATGTCCAGCCCTTATATTTAGCGTCACTATGAAGTGTTAGAACATTTTATTTTCAGGACAACCAGGGCTACAAGTAGAACACAAAACAATTTGACATAAACAGTTGCATTCATGAGTTTTATTGACAAATGTCAATAAAGAAAATACTGTCCGCCAAAGCAAAAAGAAACTGATAAAAATGAATTTATATGAATGCTGTAAGTACAGAAATTGTTTGCTCAATGAATATCCATCTAGTCAGTGACAACTATGTAGAATTTGGAGTTTGTGACAGCAACTACGTGAGTTTATAACAGTATTATAGACACTATGTCCTGGGATTTGTTATGATCTTCTTTGTAGAAGAACCCCTTTCGTTTAAACGGAGATTGTAGATTGTGAGTGTCATAGAGCAAAACATGTTGCAGGTGCGTGTTCGTGAGGTTCTCAGCTTTTCATAGATAGATGTTAATAATTAGTAGCTCAAACCATTCGGTCACTACAGACGTTTTGAATAAAAGACCCTGCCCCCTTCGGGAATCTGCCCTTGTCCCAGAAACACGCCTATAGCTCAGCCCCAGTTAATCACACAGACAAATGGTCGGTACCAATGGATGCAAAAGAAAATAGAACAATCCAATAGAATAACACAGAAGTCCAAAACGTTCCGGCATTACGGTGAGACTCATTGGGTTAAAGCCACAATGCCTATAACCAGCGGTAGGGTTGAATCCCGGCATTATATACTGAAAGAATTTGAATGAAATCATTTCTTTCCAAATAGGATTTTTTTTTTAAAGTACAGTAAGATTTCAAAAATAAATGTTGCCATTGAACGTAGACAATACTGCCAGCCTCGTTAGCGTTATACTAATTTAGGCTGCGTCTGAAGCCAGAACCTACACTACATGGACAAAAGTTTGTGGACACCTGCTCATCAAACATATTGTGTTGGGCATTTATATGGAGTTGGTCCCCCCCCTTTGCTGCTATAACAGCCTCCACTCTTCTGGGAAGGCTTCCCACTAGATGTTGGAACATTGCTGTGGGGACTTGCTTCCATTCAGCCACAAGAGCATTAGAGAGGTTGGGCACAGATGTTGGGCGATAAGGCCTGGCTCGCAGTCGGCGTTCCAATTCATCCCAAAGGTGTTCGATAGGGTTGAGGTCAGGGCTAAGTGTAGGACAGTCAACTTCTTCCACACCGATCTCGACAAACCATTTCTGTATGGACCACGGTTTGTGCACAGGGGCATTGTCATGCTGAAACAGGAAAGGGTTTTCCCCAAACTGTTGCCACAAAGTTGGAAGCACAGAATCGTCTAGAATGTCATTGTATGCTGTAGTGGTAAGATTTCCCTTCACTGGAACTAAGGGGCCCGAACCATAAAAAACAGTCCCAGACCATTATTCCTCCTCCACCAAACTTTATAGTTTGCACCATATATTTGGGCAAGTAGTGTTCTTCGTCTGTCGGAGTGTCAGATGGTGAAGCGTGATTCATCACTCCAGTGAACGCGTTTCCACTGGTTCAGAGTCCAACGGTGGCGAGCTTTACACCACACCAGCCGACATTTGGCATTGCGCATGGTGATCTTAGGCTTGTGTGCGGCTGCTCGGCCATGGAAACTCATTTCAAGAAGTTCCTGCTGAACAGTTCTTGTGCTGACATTGCATCCAGAGGCAGTTTGGAACTCGGTAGTGAGTGTTGCAACCGAGGACAGATGATTACGTGTAATGCGCTTCAGCACTCGGCGGTCCCGTTCTGTGAGCTTGTGTGGCCTAACCACTTCGCAGCTGCACCGTTGCTGCTCCTAGACTTTCCACTTCACAATAACAGCACTTACAGTTGACTGGGGCAGCTCCAACAGGGAAGATATTTGACGAACTGACTTGTTGGAAAGGTGGCGTCTTATGACTGTGCCACGTTGAAAGTCACTGAGCTCTTCAGTACGGGTCATTCTACTGCCAATGTTTGTCTATGGAGATTACATGTCTGTGTGCTGGATTTCATTCACCTATCAGCAGCGGGTGTAGCTGAAATAGCCAAATCCACTAATTTGAAAGGGTGTCCACATACTTTTGTATATATATTGTATTTTCTTGATAAGCAGATTCTGAGGAGGTAATGACAGTTCAGTTATATAACCTCTCTTGTAAGGACAAAGTCACAGATGTTTTAAATGGGATGAATTAATTGAAATGAGTCAGGCAGAACCAGTCTTTATGACTCAGCATATTGGGCCAAAAAGGCCTCACACTTTCATGTAATTTAACCAAGTCTGTATTCATTGTCAAAATCTGTAGACCTACAATGTGAATGTTTCTAAGTCACTATAGTAACGTTAGGTGTTAGTGGTTCTAAGTCACTATAGTAACGTTAGGTGTTGGTGGTTCTAAGTCACTATAGTAACGTTAGGTGTTAATGGTTCTAAGTCACTATAGTAACGTTAGGTGTTGGTGGTTCTAAGTCACTATAGTAACGTTAGGTGTTGGTGGTTCTAAGTCACTATAGTAACGTTAGGTGTTGGTGGTTCTAAGTCACTATAGTAACGTTAGGTGTTGGTGGTTCTAAGTCACTATAGTAACGTTAGGTGTTGGTGGTTCTAAGTCACTATAGTAACGTTAGGTGTTAATGGTTCTAAGTCACTATAGTAACGTTAGGTGTTGGTGGTTCTAAGTCACTATAGTAACGTTAGGTGTTGGTGGTTCTAAGTCACTATAGTAACGTTAGGTGTTAATGGTTCTAAGTCACTATAGTAACGTTAGGTGTTGGTGGTTCTAAGTCACTATAGTAACGTTAGGTGTTGGTGGTTCTAAGTCACTATAGTAACGTTAGGTGTTGGTGGTTCTAAGTCACTATAGTAACGTTAGGTGTTAGTGGTTCTAAGTCACTATAGTAACGTTAGGTGTTGGTGGTTCTAAGTCATTATAGTAACGTTTGGTTTCTCTTTTAGTCTATCACTTTGATGTCACCAATTAAATGGGAACAGCCAGCCTCTCGGCAGAGTGACCTGAATAACTACAACCACAGCAGTTTACTTTACAGTAGTAGGTGTTAGTTACTCCACTTATCTGAGGTACAAAGTCAACATGGTGTGGATCTGGAAGTGACATCATTCAGGGGATCCCAGGGGTGACTCTGAGAGCAGGTGTTAACCTCTACACTAACTCACACACACGCGCACACGCACGCACGCGCGCGCGCACACACACACACACACACACACACACACACACACACACACACACACACACACACACACACACAACAACACCCCACCTCCATACACTGCCTAGACAGCCCTTAATCAGGTCTAACCCAGTCAGGTATGTATAACTATAAGCAAACCCTTTAGGGGCCAGTTCTGGTGGGACAAGGGAGGGGGGGGGTCCTCTGTATTCTCTTTCATGCAACCCCTTCACTCTCAACGACACCCGTCTTAATGATATCCCAATCACTGCTGTCCCATATGGACGAGATGATTGACTCTGTGATTTAAAGCCAACCTCTCCACCTCCGTTCTCTGCATGCGTCTCAGAGATAAAGCTATAAGGGTTGCGGTAATCTGTTCATGGCCCTCTACTCTAACGCGCAGCAAGAAAAGGGTGACCAGCGACCCGTAAGGATTAATGTGGAGATCTCATCCCATCTGGGTAAATTACTGTGTGTGTTTAATTACCATGTTACACAGGCCTGGTTGAAATTACGGACCAGTCCAATGGGAGTTGAAGGTGGTGTGTGTGTGTGTGTGTGTGTATGTGTGTGTGTGTGTGTGTGTGTGTGTGTGTGTGTGTGTGTGTGTGTGTGTGTGTGTGTGTGTGTGTGTGTGCGTGTGTGCGTGTGTGTGTGTGTGTAGGCCTACTATATCAACTAGCTCTCACAGTCTCACGTCAGAATTAGACGTTAATCCATGTTTCACAAACATAAAATTTCAAAAGTTGTTCCAAACGTCAAATTTCAAGGTGTTTAAGGTTAAGTTTAACCACTAAATCTGAAATCTTAAGGTTTGGCATTAACTCAGAATGGTTAAAGGATTAAAAACAACTTTCTAAGGCTGAATTTAAACATCCAGCTTTTGGCACCAGAGGCAGATGCTAACACCCATCCACAAACGGGCAAAGCTAAAAGCTACTTGAAGGTAACAATGTTGCCCCTAATGGCTTGTTTCCACATCATCTCCCAACATCCTCAGACATGGATGGACGTCGAATACTGACTTGTATCACGGGTGAAATGTGTTTGTAAGTGTTACTGAAAAGCTACGTTTGGCGGCTACTGCCTGGTCTGGCTCATTGTATAAAGATGGTACAGTGTCTGTTTGTTGGCGTGTGATTTGAGATGTTCTCGTTGTGAGAGACGTTTGGACGGCCCTAACGGCTGCCTGATGCGGCGCACACACACACTAATAAGGCCAAAAACGTATAATTATAATAATAATATTTATAATTATAATAATAATAATTATAATTATAAGAAGAAGAAGAATTATGATAATAATAATAATTTACCGGAAATAAAACTGTATTTAAATTCCAGGGTTGATTATGTTTAGTTTCTCAGCCTTTCCCTCTCTGTCTCACTTCTCTAATAATAATATAATATGTAATTTCTCCAAGCACCATGTTCTACCAGCTGAACTACAGAGGACCATGCTCTACTAACTGAGCTACAGAGGACCATGCTCTACTAACTGAACTACAGAGGACCATGTTCTACTAACTGAGCTACAGAGGACCATGTTCTACTAACTGAACTACAGAGGACCATGTTCTACTAACAGCTACAGAGGACCATGCTCTACTAACTGAACTACAGAGGACCATGCTCTACTAACTGAACTACAGAGGACCATGCTCTACTAACTGAACTACAGAGGACCATGCTCTACTAACTGAACTACAGAGGACCATGCTCTACTAACTGAACTACAGAGGACCATGCTCTACTAACTGAACTACAGAGGACCATGCTCTACTAACTGAACTACAGAGGACCACCAGAATAAGATGTATTGCCTTTATTTAACCAGGTAGGTTAATGAATATACATTGCCTTCTACAACAACAACCTGACAAGAAGCAGTACTTCTGTATATTTCTGATAGATGCTTCCCTGTGATTGGCTAGGACACACACATCTCCCTTCCCAACACAAATGATTCCAGAACGCTCCTTTGTTTAACAGAGCGGTTGGGAAACGCCTGTGTTCTATTGTTGGCAGAATCAAGTCAGCATATTATGGCGAGATACATGAAATACAGCCTGCCCTTCTTGGACTAGAATAGAGGCTATGGACCATGAATGCAGTGTGTGTGTGTGTGTGTGTGTGTGTGTGTGTGTGTGTGTGTGTGTGTGTGTGTGTGTGTGGTTTTGTGTGTTTGAGTGCATAGAAACATTGCAGATACTTTGACAATGTTTGAGAATCTACTCTGAATAATTTTTTTATCAAGCTACTTCACATTTGAAGAAGTTAAGCAACACCATGTCACTAATATTTCAACCATGTCACTAACAATGTAACCATGTCACTAACAATTTAACCATGTCACTAACAATTTAACCATGTCACTAACAATTTAACCATGTCACTAACAATGTAACCATGTCACTAACAATGTAACCATGTCACTAACAATGTAACCATGTCACTAACAATTTAACCATGTCACTAACAATTTAACCATGTCACTAACAATTTAACCATGTCACTAACAATTTAACTATGTCACTAACAATGTAACCATGTCACTAACAATGTAACCATGTCACTAACAATGTAACCATGTCACTAACAATTTAACCATGTCACTAACAATGTAACCATGTCACTAACAATTTAACCATGTCACTAACAATTTAACCATGTCACTAACAATTTAACCATGTCACTAACAATTTAACCATGTCACTAACAATGTAACCATGTCACTAACAATTTAACCATGTCACTAACAATGTAACCATGTCACCAACAATTTAACCATGTCACTAACAATTTAACCATGTCACTAACAATTTAACTATGTCACTAACAATTTAACCATGTCACTAACAATTTAACCATGTCACTAACAATTTAACCATGTCACTAACAATTTAACCATGTCACTAACAATTTAACTATGTCACTAACAATGTAACCATGTCACTAACAATGTAACCATGTCACTAACAATTTAACTATGTCAATAACAATGTAACCATGTCACTAACAATTTAACCATGTCACTAACAATTTAACTATGTCACTAACAATTTAACCATGTCACTAACAATTTAACCATGTCACTAACAATTTAACCATGTCACTAACAATTTAACTATGTCACTAACAATGTAACCATGTCACTAACAATTTAACCATGTCACTAACAATTTAACTATGTCACTAACAATTTAACCATGTCACTACCAATTTAACTATGTCACTAACAATTTAACTATGTCACTAACAATTTAACCATGTCACTAATATTTCCACCATAATATTTCCACCATGTCACTAATATTTCCACCATGTCACTAACATTTCCACCATAATATTTCCACCATGTCACTAATTTTTCCACCATAATATTTCCACCATGTCAGTAATATTTCCACCATGTCACTAATATTTCCACCATAATATTTCCACCATGTCACTAATATTTCCACCATGTCACTAATATTTCCACCATGTCACTAACATTTCCACCATGTCACTAACATTTCCACCATGTCACTAACATTTCCACCATGTCACTAACATTTCCACCATAATATTTCCACCATGTCACTAATATTTCCAGCATAACATGTCCACCATATCACTAATATTTCCACCATTTCACAAATATTTCCACCATGTCACTAATATTTCCACCATGTCACTAACATTTCCACCATGTCACTAATATTTCCACCATGTCACTAATATTTCCACCATGTAACTAATATTTCCACCATAATATTTCCACCATGTCACTAATATTTCCACCATGTCACTAATATTTCCACCATGTAACTAATATTCCCACCATAATATTTCCACCATGTCATTAATATTTCCACCATGTAACAAATATTTCCACGATAATATTTCCACCATGTCACTAATATTTCCACCATGTAACTAATATTTCCACCATAATATTTCCACCATGTCACTAACATTTCCACCATGTCACTAATATTTCCACCATAATATTTACACCATGTCACTAATATTTCCAGCATAACATGTCCACCATATCACTAATATTTCCACCATTTCACAAATATTTCCACCATGTCACTAATATTTCCACCATGTCACTAACATTTCCACCATGTCACTAATATTTCCACCATGTAACTAATATTTCCACCATAATATTTCCACCATGTCACTAATATTTCCACCATGTCACTAATATTTCCACCATGTAACCAATATTCCCACCATAATATTTCCACCATGTCACTAATATTTCCACCATGTAACAAATATTTCCACCATAATATTTCCACCATGTCACTAATATTTCCACCATGTAACTAATATTTCCACCATAATATTTCCACCATGTCACTAACATTTCCACCATGTCACTAATATTTCCACCATAATATTTCCACCATGTCACTAATATTTCCAGCATAACATTTCCACCATGTCACTAATATTTCCACCATTTCACTAATATTTCCACCATGTCACTAACATTTCCACCATGTCACTAATATTTCCACCATGTCACTAATATTTCCACCATGTCACTAACATTTCCACCATAATATTTCCACCATGTCACTAATTTTTCCACCATAATATTTCCACCATGTCAGTAATATTTCCACCATGTCACTAATATTTCCACCATAATATTTCCACCATGTCACTAATATTTCCACCATGTCACTAATATTTCCACCATGTCACTAACATTTCCACCATGTCACTAACATTTCCACCATGTCACTAACATTTCCACCATGTCACTAACATTTCCACCATAATATTTCCACCATGTCACTAATATTTCCAGCATAACATGTCCACCATATCACTAATATTTCCACCATTTCACAAATATTTCCACCATGTCACTAATATTTCCACCATGTCACTAACATTTCCACCATGTCAATAATATTTCCACCATGTCACTAATATTTCCACCATGTCACTAACATTTCCACCATAATATTTCCACCATGTCACTAATTTTTCCACCATAATATTTCCACCATGTCAGTAATATTTCCACCATGTCACTAATATTTCCACCATAATATTTCCACCATGTCACTAATATTTCCACCATGTCACTAATATTTCCACCATGTCACTAACATTTCCACCATGTCACTAACATTTCCACCATGTCACTAATATTTCCACCATAATATTTCCACCATGTCACTAATATTGTCAGCATAGGGTTAGGGTTAGGGTTGGGGTTAGGGTTAGGGTTGGGGTTAGGGTTGGGGTTAGGGTTGGGGTTGGGGTTAGGGTTAGGTTTAGGGTTGGAGTTAGGGTTAGGGTTGGGGTTGGGGTTAGGGTTGGGGTTAGGGTTGGGGTTAGGGTTAGGGTTGGGGTTAGGGTTGTGGTTAGGGTTAGGGTTAAGGTTGGGGTTAGGGTTGGGGTTAGGGTTAGGGTTGGGATTAGGGTTAGGGTTGGGGTTAGGGTTGGGGTTAGGGTTGGGTTTAGGGTTGGGCTTAGGGTTAGGGTTGGGCTTAGGGTTGGGGTTAGGGTTAGGGTTGGGCTTAGGGTTGGGGTTAGGGTTAGGGTTGGGGTTAGGGTTGGGGTTAGGGTTAGGGTTAGGGTTGGGGTTGGGGTTAGGGTTAAGGTTGAGGTTAGGGTTGGGGTTGGGGTTAGGGTTGGGATTAGGGTTAGGGTTAGGGTTGGGGTTGGGGTTAGGGTTGGGGTTAGGGTTGGGGTTAGGGTTAGGGTTGGGGTTAGGGTTGTGGTTAGGGTTAGGGTTAAGGTTGGGGTTAGGGTTGGGGTTAGGGTTAGGGTTGGGATTAGGGTTAGGGTTGGGGTTAGGGTTGGGGTTAGGGTTGGGTTTAGGGTTGGGTTTAGGGTTAGGGTTGGGCTTAGGGTTGGGGTTAGGGTTAGGGTTGGGCTTAGGGTTGGGGTTAGGGTTAGGGTTAGGGTTGGGGTTAGGGTTGGGGTTAGGGTTAGGGTTGGGGTTGGGGTTAGGGTTAAGGTTGAGGTTAGGGTTGGGGTTGGGGTTAGGGTTGGGATTAGGGTTAGGGTTAGGGTTGGGGTTAGGGTTAGGCTTAGGGTTGGGGTTAGGGTTGGGCTTAGGGTTGGGGTTAGGGTTGGGGTTAGGGTTGGGGTTGGGTTAGGGTTAGACTACTTTGACTATCAGACAAATGACAAATATGTATTTCACCTTATTGCTATTAACCCATACAAACACATTGAATAACAGATTCACTACATGGAACAACAGATAGTCCCCCCCCCAAAATCTAAAGAAAGTTTGTTCTGAGGCGTCTATCCTATATCTGAGAGATATAAGAAAGAACCCCTTATTTTTGGCACTAAACAGTCTCCATTCATTTTTTCAACTGGTACTGGAGGACCTCATCTTTCCATAGAGGAATTATAATAGTTTATGGTCCGAACGGTTCAGACACCACAGACCATTTTGTGATTTTCAGGATGTCTTATGGTCTGACAAACACCGCTCTCTAGCTCTGTCACCTTTCACGGCACATGCAGAAGTGTTACATAAGTGTGACACTGCAGATGTGGGGGTTTGAGTCAAATCCAATGCAAATAAAACAATATCTCTAGCTTAAACTGACTGATTTTTATGGGGATTTTTTGGAATTATGTTAATTAAACCTAAACCTAACCCTTACTCTTACCATAACCCTAACCCAAACCCTAAACCTAACTCCTAACCCTAAACCTAACCTCTTACCCTAACCCTAATTCTAACCCTAATTTTAACCCTAATCCTAAACCTACAACCCCCAAATTTAAAACTTACATGGGAACATGGGAAATGTCCCCACGAGAGACCATTTTCCTTGTTTTACTATCCTTGTGGAGACATTTGGATATTTTAGGTCCCCACAAGGCATCCCACATTCTCTGAGTTAGTAGGCAGAGACCTACAGTAGCTGATGATGGTGTTACCGTTTATCTTCCGTTACACCAAATCAGGAAGGAATCCTTCACACGGGGCAGAAAGTGATGCAGGCTTGTGCCAGTGGATCTGGGTAGGTGTAATGTAGTTGATGTTTGTATGATTTTGTTGTTTCTATGTTCTTGTTTTGTATTGTTTATAAAATAATACAAATAAAAAAATCATTTACGTAACTGGTACAGAAAGTATTTACACCCATTTACCTGTTCCACATTTTGTTGTGTTACAAAGTGGATTAAAATAGATTAAATTATCATTTTGGTCAACATTCTACACAAAATACTCCGCAATGTTAAAGTGGAAGAAAATTTCAAACATGAATGAAATATAAAAACAAATATATCTTGATTAAAGGAGTATTCACCCCCCTGAGACAATACATGTTTGAATCACCTGTCAAGTTGGTTGTTGAACGTTGTTAGAAAGCCATTTTCAATTCTTGCCATAGATTTCCAAGCCGATTTAAGTCAAAACTGAAATTAGGCCAGTCAAGAACATTCAATGTCATCTTGGTAAGCAACTCCGTGTTCATTTGGCCTTGTGTTGTAGGTTATTGTCCTGCTGAAAAGTGAATTCGTCACGCAGTGCCTCAAAATGTTCTACAGCTGCAACAACGAGAGAATCTTGACTGGCTGCATTATCGCTTGGTATGGCAACTGCTCGGCATCCGAACTCAAGGCACCACACAGGGTAGCGCACACAGCCCAGTACATCACTGGGGCCGAGCTCCCTGCCATCCAGGAACTCTATACCAGGCGGTGTCAGAGAAAAGGACAAAATATTGTCAAAGACTCCAGCCACCCAAGCCACAGACTGTTTTCTCTGCTACCACACGGCAAGCGGTACCAATGCGGTACCAATACCTGGAACCAACAGGACCCTCTACAGCTTCTACACCCAAGAAAAAAGACTTCTAAACAAGGCTGCTAAATAGCTAATCAAATGGCTACCCAGACTACCTGCATTGTCCCTTTTTTTCACTAACTCTCTAGCAATGACTCTATGCACACCCACTGGACTAAACCCATACACTCACACATACTACACTGACACCCCAACACACACACACACACACACACACACACACACACACACACACACACACACACACACACACACACACACACACACACACACACACACACACACACACACACACACACACCACATATGCTGCTGATACTGTCTATTACCTATCCCCTACCTATATCTACCTCAACTACCTTTTACCCCTGCTACTGGTACTCCCTGAATATAGTCATGTTATTACCTGGTACTCTCTGTATATAACCATGTTATTACCTGGCACTCCCTGTATATAGCCACGTTATTACCTGGTACTCTCTGTATATAGCCAAGTTATTACCTGGTACTCCCTGTATATAGCCATGTTATTACCTGGTACTCCCTGTATATAGCCATGTTATTACCTGGTATTCCCTGTATATAGCCACGTTATTACCTGGTATTCCCTGAGTATATCGCAATGTTATTACCTGGTACTCCCTGTATATAACCATGTTATTACCTGGTACTTCCTGTATACAGCCATGTTATTTCCTGGTACTCCCTGTATATAGCCATTCTATTACCTCGTACCCCTGTACATCGACTCTGTATTGGTACTCCCTGTGTATAACCATGTTATTACTTGGTACTCCCTGTATATAGCCATGTTATTACCTGGTACTCCCTGAAAATAACCATGTTATTACCTGGTACTCCCTGTATATAGCCACGTTATTACCTGGTACTCCCTGTATATAACCATGTTATTACCTGGTACTCCCTGTATATAGCCACGTTATTACCTGGTACTCCCTGTATATAACCATGTTATTACCTGGTACTCACTGTATATAGCCATGTTATTACCTGGTATTCCCTGTATATAGCCACCTTATTACCTGGTACTCCCTGTATATAGCCATGTTATTACCTGGTACTCCCTGTCACGTTGTTACCTCATTGTACTCTGTGTGCTAAAAGAACGTCTATATTTACACAGTATGGTGGGCCTGTTTGTATGTGTGGACAGATCATTGTTTCTTCCTGACTGTCAAAGACAATGTATTTATTTAGTTGCAGAAACAGGACGTTTTCGAATCTATGCATCTATGGTTCAAATCAAATCAAATTTATTTATATAGCCCTTCTTACATCAGCTGATATCTCAAAGTGCTGTACAGAAACCCAGCCTAAAACCCAAAACAGCAAGCAATGCAGATGTAGAAGCACGGTGGCTAGGAAAAACTCCCTAGAAAGGCCAAAACCTAGGAAGTAACCTAGAGAGGAACCAGGCTATGAGGGGTGGCCAGTCCTCCTCTGGCTGTGCCGGGTGGAGATTATAACAAAACATGGCCTAGATGTTCAAATGTTCATAAATGACCAGCATGGTCAAATAATAATAATCACAGTAGTTGTCGAGGGTGCAACAAGTCAGCACCTCAAGAGTAAATGTCCGTTGGCTTTTCATAGCCGATCATTGAGAGTATCTCTACCACTCTTGCTGTCTCTAGAGAGTTGAAAACAGCGGGTCTGGGACAGGTAGCACGTCCGGTGAACAGGTCAGGGTTCCATAGCTGCAGGCAGAACAGTTGAAACTGAAGCAGCAGCACGGCCAGGTGGACTGGGGACAGCAAGGAGTCATCATGTCAGGTAGTCCTGAGGCATGGTCCTAGGGCTCAGGTCCTCCGAGAGAGAGAAAGAAAGAAAGAGAGAAAGAGAGAATTAGAGAGAGCATACTTAACCTCTATGGGCTAGGTGGGACGCTTGCGTCCCACCTACTCAACAGCCAGTGTAATCCCGTGGCGCGATATTCAAATACCTCAAAAATGCAAAAACTTCAATTTTTCAAACATATGACTATTTTACACCATTTTAAAGACAAGACTCTCGTTAATCTAACCACACTGTCTGATTTCAAAAAGGCTTTACAACGAAAGCAAAACATTAGATTATGTCAGCAGAGTACCCGGCCAGAAATAATCAGACACCCATTTTTCAAGCTAGCATATAATGTCACATAAACCCAAACCACAGCTAAATGCAGCACTAACCTTTGATGATCTTCATCAGATGACAACCCTAGGACATTATGTTATACAATACATGCATGTTTTGTTCAATCAAGTTCATATTTATATAAAAAAACAGCTTTTTACATTAGCATGTGACTAGCATGTGACTAGCATTCCCACCGAACACTGCCGGTGAATTTACTACATTACTCACGATAAACGTTCACAAAAAACATAACAATTATTTTAAGAATTATAGATACAGAACTCCTCTATGCACTCGATATGTCCGATTTTAAAATAGCTTTTCGGTGAAAGCACATTTTGCAATATTCTAAGTAGATAGCCCGGCATCACAGGGCTAGCTATTTAGACACCCAGCAAGTTTAGCACTCACCAAAGTCAGATTTACTATAAGAAAAATGTTATTACCTTTGCTGTTCTTCGTCAGAATGCACTCCCAGGACTTCTACTTCAATAACAAATGTTGGTTTGGTCCCAAATAATCCATTGTTATATCCAAATAGCGGCGTTTTGTTTGTGCGTTCAAGACATTATCCGAAAGGGTAAATAAGGGTTACGAGCATGGCGCATTTCGTGACAAAAAAATTCTAAATATTCCATTACCGTACTTCGAAGCATGTCAACCGCTGTTTAAAATCAATTTTTATGCCATTTTTCTCATAAAAAAGCGATAATATTCCGCCCGGGAAATCGTTTTTTATTACAAAGAGAGTGAAAGTAAAAGCATGCTATCCCCTCATGCACGAGCCTCAGTCTAATGGCCCTCTGATAGAGCACTTGCCAAACGAGCTAATGTGTTTCAGCCTGGGGATGGAATTACATCGTTCAGCTTTTTCCCGCCTTCTGAGAGCCCATGGGAGCCGTAGGAAGTGTCACGTCATGCCAGAGATCCCCTGTATTTGTTAGAGAGGATCAAGGAGGGCAAGAAATTGTCAGACAGGCCACTTCCTGTAAGGAATCTTCTCAGGTTTTGGCCTGCCAAATGAGTTCTGTTATACTCACAGACACCATTCAAACAGTTTTAGAAACTTTAGGGTGTTTTCTATCCAAAGCCAATAATTATATGCATATTCTAGTTACTGGGCAGGAGTAGTAACCAGATTAAATCGGGTACGTTTTTTATCCGGCCATGCAAATACTGCCCCCTAGCTCCAACAGGTTAATTTCACACAGGACACCGGATAAGACAGGAGAAATATTCCAGATATAACAGACTGACCCTAGCCCCCCGACACATAAACTACTGCAGCATAAATACTGGAGGCTGAGACAGGAGGGGTCAGGAGACACTGTGGCCCCATCCGATGATACCCCCGGACAGGGCCAAACAGGCAGGATATAACCCCACCCACTTTGCCAAAGCACAGCCCCCACACAACTAGAGGGATATCTTCAACCACCAACGTACCATCCTGAGACAAGGCCGAGTATAGCCCACAAAGATCTCCGCCACGGCACAACCCAGGGGGGTGCCAACCCAGACAGGAAGACCACGTCAGTGACTCAACCCACTCAAATGACACACCCCTCCCAGGGATGGCATGGAAGAACACCAATAAGCCAGTGACTCAGCCCCTGTAATAGGGTTAGAGGCAGAGAATCCCAGTGGAGAGAGGGGAACCGGCCAGGCAGAGACAGCAAGGGCAGTTCGTTGCTCCAGAGCCTTTCCGTTCACCTTCACACTCCTGGGCCAGACTATACTCAATCATAGGACGCACTGAAGAGATGAGTCTTCAGTAAAGACTTAAAGGTTGAGACCGAGTCTGCATCTCTCACATGGGTAGGCAGACCATTCAATAAAAATGTAGCTCTATAGGAGAAAGCCATGCCTCCAGCTGTTTGCTTAGAAATTCTAGGGACAATTAGGAGGCCTGCGTCTTGTGACCATAGCGTATGTGTAGGTATGTACGGCAGGACCAAATCGGAAAGATAGGTAGGAGCAAGCCCATGTAATGCTTTGTAGGTTAGCAGTAAAACCTTGAAATCAGCCCTTGCCTTAACAGGAAGCCAGTGTAGGGAGGCTAGCACTGGAGTAATATGATAAAATGTTTTGGTTCTAGTCAGGATTCTAGCAGACATATATAACACTAACTGAAGTTTATTTAGTGCTTTATCCGGGTAGCCGGAAAGTAGAGCAATGCAGTAGTCCAACCTAGAAGTAACAAAAGCATGGATACATTTTTCTGCATCATTTTTGGACAGAAAGTTTTTGATTTTTGCAATGTTACGTAGATGGAAAAAAGCTGTCCTTGTAACAGTCTTGATATGTTCTTCAAAAGAGAGATCAGGGTCCAGAGTAACGCCGAGGTCCTTCAAAGTTTTATTTGAGACAACTGTACAACCATCAAGATTAATTGTCAAATTTAACATCTTAGGGATAGGGGGCAGTATTTTCACGGCCGGATGAAAAACGTAACCAAATTAAACTGGTTACTACTCTGCATATTATTAGTAGATTTAGTAGATTAGTAGATTAGAAGACACTGAAGTTTCTAAAACTGTTTGAATGGTGTCTGTGAGTATAACAGTATTCATATGGCAGGCAAAAACCTGAGAAAAATTCAACCAGGAAGTGGGAGATCTGAGAAGTGTAGTTCTTCTTTTTAATGCCTATCGAAAGTACAGTGTCTGTGAGGTCACGTTGCACTTCCTAAGGCTTCCATTGGCTGTCAAAAGCCTTCAGAAAGTTTTTTCATCATTGTCCTGTAACCGGGCAGAGAATAGTAGCTCAGTCAATGAGTGGACTGCCTATGGACAAAGGGATTGGTAATGCGAAATCCCGCGAGCGCGCCTTTCCTTATTTTTCTTCTGGAATGAATACACTATTGTCCAGTTGGAATTTTATCGCATTTTTACATTAAAAATACCATAAAGATTGATCGTAAACAATGTTTGACATGCTTCTAAGAAGGGTAATGGAACATTTTGACTTTTTGTGTCTCGAATTGCGCTCACGCGTTATGCCTTTGGATAGTGACCTGAACGCACAAACAAAATAGAGTTATTTGGACATAAATATGGATTATTTGGAACAAAAACAACATTTCTTGTGGAAGTAGCAGTCCTGGGAGTGCATTCTGACAAAGATCAGCAAAGGTAAGAGAATATTTATAATACTAATTCTGAGTTTAGGTGACCCCAGAACTTGGCGGGTGTCTGTATAGCTTGCTTTGATGGCGAGCTATGTACTCAGAATATTGAAAAATGTGCTTTCGCCGAAAAGCTATTTTAAAATCTGACACAGCGATTGCATAAAGGAGTACTGTATCTATAATTCTTTAAATAATTGTTACGTATTTTGTCAACGTTTATGATGAGTAATTTCTGTAATATGTGTGCTCATTGTGCTCATTCACCGGAAGTTTTGCAGGCTAAACATTTTCTGAACATCATGCGCCAATGTAAAATGCTGTTTTTGGATGTAAATATGAACTTTATCGAACAAAACATACATGTATTGTGTAACATGATGTCCTAGGAGTGTCATCTGATGAAGCTCGTCAAAGGTCTTCCATGTGGTTCAGTTGGTAGAGCATGGAGTTGGCAGCACCAGGGTTGTGGTTTTGATTCCCACGGGGGGCCAGTACAAAAAAAAATGTATGAAATGAAATGAAAATGTATGCATTCACTACTGTAAGTCGCTGTGGATAAGAGCGTCTGCTAAATGACTAAAATGTAAAAAATGTTAGTGCTTCATTTAGCTGTGTTTTGGGTTTTTGTGACATATCTCCTTGCTTGGAAAATGGCTGTGTGGTTATTTTTGTCTAAGTACTCTCCTAACGTAATCTAATGTTTTGCTTTTGCTGTAAAGCCTTTTTGAAATCGGACAATGTGGTTACATTAAGGAGAAGTGTATCTTTGAAATGGTGTAAAATAGTCGTATGTTTGAGAAATTGAAATTATGATATTTTTGCTGTTTTGAATTTCGCGCCATGCTATTTTGTCCGTTAACGGGATCCTGTCTCGAAGGGGTCACTAAGAGGTTTTAACAGAAGATCTCTTTGTTCCTTGGGACCTAGAACAAGCATCTCTGTTTTGTCCGAGTTTAAAAGTAGAAAGTTTTCAGCCATCCACTTCCTTATGTCTGAATCACAGGCTTCTAGCAAGGGTAATTTTGGGGCTTCACCATGTTTCATTGAAATGTACAGCTGTGTGTCATCTGCATAGCAGTGAAATGTAACATTATCTTTTCGAATGACATCCCCAAGAGGTAAAATATATAGCGAAAACAATAATGGTCCTAAAACAGAACCTTGAGGAACACCAACATTTACAGTTGATTTGTCAGAGGACAAACCATTCACAGAGACAAACTGATATCTTTCCAAAAGATAAGATCTAAACCAGGCCAGAACTTGTCCGTGTAGACTAATTTGGGTTTCCAATCTCTCCAAAAGAATGTGGTGATCGATGGTATCAAAAGCAGCACTAAGATCTAGGAGCACGAGGACAGATGTAGAGCCTCAGTCTGACACCATTAACCTGTCTGGGAACGTGGGACGCTTGCGTCCCACCCTAGTCAACAGCCAGTGCAATCACGTCGCGCGAAATACAAATACCTCTATATGCTATAACTTCAATTTCACAAACATATGACTATTTTACACCATTTTTTATAGATATACCTCTCCTGAATCGAACCACGTTGTCCGATTTCAAAAAGGCTTTACAGCAAAAGCAAAACATTAGATTATGTTAGGAGAGTACCCTGCCAAAAAATATCACACTGCCATTTTCAAAGCAACTAGCATGCATCACAAATACCCAAAACACAGCTAAATGCAGCACTAACCTTTGACAATCTTCATCAGATGACACTCCTAGGACATCATGTTACACAATACATGCATTTTTTGTTCGATAAAGTTCATATTTATATATAAAAACAGCATTTTACATCGGCGCGTGACGTTCAGAAAATATATCCCTCAAATGCTTCCGGTGGATCAGCGCTACAATTTACAAAATTACTATTCGAAAACATTGTTAAAATTTAATATTGTCATTCAAAGAATTATAGATTAACATCTCGTGAATGCAACCGCATTGCCAGATTTAAAAATAACTTTACTGGGAAATCACACTTTGCAATAAACGACGTGGTATGCTCAGAAAAATAGGCTAGGCGATACATGTTAGCGCCATCTTGGAACCATCTAAAATCAAATATACTATTGGAAATATTCCCTTACCTTTGATTATCTTCATCAGAAGGCACTTCCAGGAATCCCAAGTCCACAACAAATGTAGTTTTGTTCGAAAAAGGTAATAATTTATGTCCCAATAGTTCCTTCTTGTTAGCGCGTTCTGAAGGCTACTCATAATGTACTGAAGCGCGCGGGACTTTTTGTCACGAATGTGCAAAAAATATATATTTACGTTCGTTCAAACATGTCAAACGTTGTATAACATAAATCTTTAGGGCCTTTTTCAACCAGAGCTTCAATAATATTCAAGGCGGACGATTGCATTGTCTTACTAAACGTTTCGGAACAAAAGGGTTCCCATGGGCGCCCGCGTCATAGTAGTAATGGCCCTCCCCCTGTGACCAACTTCCCAAGCCTCTCTTTGGGTCAGTTTCTACCATAGAAGACTCAAACCACTTTGTAAAGACTGTTGACATCTAGTGGAAGCCTTAGGAAGTGCTAAATGATTAATAAGTCCCTGTGTGTTTCAATGGCAAAGGCTTGAAAGTGATTCCACACATCAGATTTCCACTTCCTGTTAGGATTTGTCTCAGGGTTTTGACTGCCATATGAGTTCTGTTATCCTGTTATGGCTAGGGGGCAGTATTTTCACGGCTGGATAAAAAACGTACCCGATTTAATCTGGTTACTACTCCTGCCCAGTAACTAGAATATGCATATAATTATTGGCTTTGGATAGAAAACACTCCAAAGTTTCTAAAACTGTTTGAATGGTGTCTGTGAGTATAACAGAACTCAAATGGCAGGTCAAAACCTGAGAGATTCCTTTACAGGAAGTGGCCTGTCTGACCATTTCTTGAACTTCTTTGCCATCTCTATCTTTTACAAAGGATCTCTGCTCTAACGTGACACTTCCTACGTCTTCCATAGGCTCTCAGAGCCCGGGAAAAAAACAGAATGTCGTCATCCCAGCCCCAGGCTGAAACACATTATCGCCTTTCTCAAGTGGCCGATCAAGGGACTGCGGGCTTAGGCGCGTGCCCTGGCCGCCCCCGTCTTTGTGATTTTTCCTCTGTTTGCCGAAAAGGAGATTCCCGGTCGGAATATTATCTTTTTTTTACGAGATAAATTGCATAAAAATTGATTTTAAACAGCGGTTGACATGCTTCGAAGTACGGTAATGGAATATTTAGAATTTTTGTCACGAATTGCGCCATGCGCGCGACCCTGATTTACCATTTCGGATAGTTTCTGGAACGCACGAACAAAACGCCGCTATTCGGATATAACGATGGATTATTTGGGACCAAACCAACATTTGTTATTGAAGTAGCAGTCCTGGGAGTGCATTCTGACGAAGACAACAAAAGGTAATCAAACTTTTATAATAGTAAATCTGATTTTGGTGAAGGCTAAACTTGCCGGGTGTCTAAATAGCTAGCCCGTGATGGCTGGGCTATGTACTTAGAATATTGCAAAATGTGCTTTCACCAAAAAGCGATTTTAAAATCGGACATATCGAGTGCATAGAGGAGTTCTGTATCTATAATTCTTAAAATAATTGTTATGCTTTTTGTGAACGTTTATCGTGAGTAATTTAGTAAATTGTTAGTAAATTCCCCGGAAGTATGCTAGTTCTGAACGTCACATGCTAATGTAAAAAGCAGTTTTTTGATATAAATATGAACTTGATTGAACAAAACATGCATGTATTGTATAACATAATGTCCTAGGTGTGTCATCTGATGAAGATCATCAAAGGTTACTGCTGCATTTAGCTGTCTTCTGGGTTTTTGTGACATTATATGCTAGCTTGAAAAATGGGTGTCTGATTATTTCTGGCTGGGTACTCTGCTGACATAATCTAATGTTTTGCTTTCGCTGTAAAGCCTTTTTGAAATCGGACAGTGTGGTTAGATAAATGAGAGTCTTGTCTTTAAAATGCTGTAAAATAGTCATATGTTTGAAAAATTGAAGTTTTTGTATTTTTGAGGAATTTGTCATTCACGCCACGCCTATCATTGGATATTGGAGCAGGTGTTCGCTAGCGGAACGTCTAGATGTAAGAGGTTAAAGAGGAGTCCGTAATTTGCTTTCTAATGATCAAGATCTTTTCCTCAAAGAAGTTCATGATTTTATTACTGCTGAAGTGAAAGCCATCCTCTCTTGGGGAATGCTGCTTTTTAGTTAGCTTTGCGACAGTATCATTAGTATCATCAGTATCATCAGTATCATGATTAAATGCAAAAAATTGGAATATCTGGTTTCTGGAGAAAAATTACTTCACTGACTCATTGAAGGCCAAAATAAACTAAATAAAAGGTCTAATCTCCCATTCCTAATCAACATTTCAAAGTAAAATACATTATATGCTGTAGTATATTAATGCTGTACAGGGCAAGGGAATGCCCTTAAATTAGATTACATTAAATGAGTTGAAACATGAATATATAATCACACACACACACACAAACACACACACACACACACACACACACACACACACACACACACACACACACACACACACACACACACACACACACACACTCACACACACACACTTACACACACACACACACACACACACACACACACACACACACACACACACACACACACACACACACACAAATATCCCCCATAGTCCAGGTTGTGTGTTAATGAATTTCTTTAGTTTTCCTCAGAAGTTTTCAGAAGATATTCTATTAAAAAAAAATACAGTAAAAATAACTAACATGGATATATAATATGGATATCTGTACTGATGTTTTCGCCTGGCATCAGTCCAGATTCCCATGGGGTGTGTGTGTGTGTGTGTGTGTGTGTGTGTGTGTGTGTGTGTGTGTGTGTGTGTGTGTGTGTGTGTGTGTGTGTGTGTGTGTGTGTGTGTGTGTGTGTGTGTGTGGTTGTTCAGTAGGTAATTCGATGCCATTGATGGTCACACACTACCTCTTATTGATCTATCACAACGTTCCAATGAGGGACCACACACACACACACACACGCACGCACGCACGCATGCACACACACACACACACACACATGCAAGCGCGCACACACGAACACACACACACACTCACACTCACACACAATCTAATAACTCAAATTTAATGAGAAACAAAAATATAGTTGATTCATCTCTTGTGGTTACAGGGGGTTGGATTGTTCCGGATTTAGTGAGCCAAATACATGGGCGTTATGCGGAATATATGGAACAGCGTTAAAGAGGCAGTATTCTGTGTGCGGGCCTCTCATTGCTTTATCTCACTGTTATTTGTTAGCCCAGCGTCACTATTCTCAAGTTTAGGATGTGAAGATCACACTCTTTAATGCATTTTACTGAAAAAAAAACAATAATTCACATTATATTGTATTTCTCATCCACCCGCTATTGATATTGTCTCTGCATATAATTATTTATTACATAAGAGATAGGATATATATGACATATTTTTTCATCTTTCGTTCATTAATGTTGCAAAAATATTATTATTAGTCTGTTGTGCTAAGCTCACGATACATTTATAAGTTATATTCTTAAAGATTTAAATTACCATTGAAAAGATTCCCAGATCCCAGGGTGTACCTATAATACAGTTTAATAAATAGTAAATAACGAGTGGGTGTCAGGTCTCAGGAGGGTGTCTCTGAGCATGTCTCCTTTTTCCGTGTCAGTGATGTCACCGTAACCATAGCAACGGTAGTCAGGTGCGGTGTGTGTGTGTGTGTGTGCGTTGCTATATTATTTTTTTTAAGTAGGGGCACACACACACACACACACACACACACACACACACACACACACACACACACACATTTGTTTTACTATCCTTGTGGGGACCAAACAATGGATACAAAAAACTTTTTCCCTAACCCCTAACTCTAACCCCTAACACCTAACTCTAACCCCTAACTCTAACCCCTAACTCCAACCCCTAACTCTAACTCTAACCCCTAACTCTAACCCCTAACCCCTAACCCCTAACTCTAACTCTAACCCCTAACCCCTAACTCTAACCCCTAACCCCTAACTCTAACCCCTAACCCCTAACTCTAACACCTAACCCTTAACTCTAACCCCTAACCCCTAACTCTAACTCTAACCCCTAACTCTAACTCTAACCCCTAACTCTAACTCCTAACTCTAACCCTAATGCTAACCCCTAACTCTAACCCCTAATGCAAACCGTAACTATAATTCTAACCCTAACCCTTAACTCTAACTCTAACCTAACCCCTAACTCTAACCCCTAACCCCTAACTCTAACCCCTAAACCGTAACTATAATTGCAACCATTAACCCTAACCCTTAAGCCTAAAATAGCCTTTTTCCTTGTGGTGACCGGTGAAATACAAATACCTCAAAAATGCTATAACTTCAATTTCTCAAACATATGACTATTTTACACCATTTTAAAGACAAGACCCTCGTGAAACTAACCGCATTGTCCGATTTCAAAAAGGCTTTACAGTGAAAGCAAAACATTAGATTATGTCAGGAGAGTACCCTGCCAAAAATAATCACACAGCCATTTTCAAAGCAAGCATATATGTCACAAAAACCAAAACCACAACTAAATGCAGCACTAACCTTTGATGATCTTCATCAGATGACACTCCTAGGACATTATGTTATACAATACATGCATGTTTTGTTCAATCAAGTTCATATTTATATCAAAAAACAGCTTTTTACATTAGCATGTGATGTTCAGAACTGCCATACCCACCGCAAACTTCCGGTGAATTTACTAAATTACTCATGATTAACGTTCACAAAATACATAACAATTATTTTAAGAATTATAGATACAGAACTCCTTTATGCAAACGCGGTGTCAGATTTTAAAATAGCTTTTCGGCGAAAGCACATTTTGCAATATTCTGAGTACATAGCCCGGCCATCACGGCTAGCTAATTTGACACCCACCAAGTTTGGCCCTCACCAAACTCAGATTTACTATAAGAGATATTGGTTTACCTTTGCTGTTCTTCATCAGAATGCACTCCCAGGACTTCTACTTCAACAACAAATGTTGTTTTGGTTCCAAATGATCCATAGTTATATCCAAACAGCTCCGTTTTGTTTGTGCGTTCAAGTCACTATCCGAAGGGTGACGCGCGAGCGCATTTTGTGACAATTTTTTTTAAATATTCCATTACCGTACTTCGAAGCATGTCAAACGCTGTTGAAAATCATTTTTTATGCTATTTTTCTCGTAAAATAGCGATAATAATACAACCGGGCGACGTTGTATTAATTCAAAGGCTGAAAGAAAAAAATGGAGAATTCTCATGAATGCGCATCTCCAGTGTCACTGTTCCCAGCCTGAACACTAACAAATTATCCTGCTGTTCTTCGCCCAGAGACAGGAGACACGTCATTCCACTTTTTGGCGCCTTCTGAGAGCCAATGGAAGCCTTAGAAAATGTCACGTTACAGCAGAGATGCTGTATTTTCGATAGAGATGCAACAGAAGGATAACAAATTGTCAGACAGGGCACTTCCTGTATGGAATCTTCTCAGGTTTTGGCCTGCCATATGAGTTCTGTTATACTCACAGACACCATTCAAACAGTTTTAGAAACTTTAGAGTGTTTTCTATCCAAATTTACTAATTATATGCATATTCTCCTTTCTGGGCAAGAGTAGTAACCAGTTTAAATCGGGTACGTTTTTTATCCGGCCGTGCAAATACTGCCCTCTAGCCCCAAAAGGTTTTAAGTATCAAAAGTAAAAGTATGAAACGTAAGAGCCGTAAATCCAAAAAGCAAAACAGCCAGACCTTTTAGCTTTTCTGAAAAGGTAACAGTCTTACGGATGCAAGAAGAGCTAAAATAATCCACTTTTTTTATTTTTCTCAAATAGGCAACACTTCAAAATACATCTCTTACAGACAAAATAGAATTATGGCTTAATACTGAAGGAATATAGCCAGTAATTGTAAGCTCTTACAATCACAGTCAATTTGATTTAGAAACAACATCCTATAATACAACCCTATACACACAACCTCACTGTCGGAATATGAGGACATCACCACTGATGGAACTGTATTAGAAATCACGGTGTCAGGTCATGCCTTTGTAACAAGCACACATATAACATGTGAATTTTAAACATAAATTAACAAAACGCATTAGGCATCAGTGTCCTTGGGCTTGCTAGCGTTAAGCTGTCATTACTTGAAGTTGAAGAATTTACGGTTCATCTTCAATAAAAGCTGTTTTGTAAAGTGTGTGGAATCCAGCCTTGTTCTCCTGGGGCTGAAAACAAGTCCTGCAATGCTGAACATTCTTTCATAGGCAGCTGATGCAGGTGAGGCTGTGTTTAACCTCAGAGAACATCTTACAGACTGCCGGGAAGGACTTGAGCAACTCCATATGATCCGCTGAACACGCCAGGTATCCATCCAGCTGTTTGGAGCTTTCTTGTGCTTGAGACGTTTTGATGGCAGAGAAGAAGTGCTCCTCATCTGATGAACTGGTGCCATCACCTAGCTGCAGCAAGGGTTCTTCCAGGTGGTCCTTGATGTAGTCCATTCCTGAAATACAAGGAAGATGAAAATAGAAATCATGCAGTTACGAGCCTATATTAATCCATCCCCCATCTATATAAACCAAGAAACAGGGCTAAGTAGGTTACCCATTGGACCTGAACCACAAAGTCAGGAATGTAGTTTAAATGGGTGGTTCTCAAATCTATGAAGTGTCAAAATGTACACTATACACTGTTGTTTATGAATAATAAAATACTGTTAATTAAACACATTGTCTTACCCATTCTGATAGTGGCTTCATCCTTTGTCCACAATGTTTTGAATTTGGGGAGAAGTTGCGATCAGCTCAGGGTCGTGAAACATGTGGCTGAAGCGCTTCTTCAGTCCCAGTTGTAGCGCATCCACCAGAGGCTTACAGGACTTCAGGGACAACTTGATTCAGTCATGTTTACAGATCAGCAGGTTAATAGTAGGAAGAAGCCACTCAATCTGGACATTGGTTTCAGCCTACAGGATGTTGATGGCCTTTGCGACTGGGCTCATGGTGGCAGCATACTCTGTGAGGAAGGCGAGTTCAGCTGGATTGAACCTATGAAAAAAAATATATATATAATAATACTGTGTTTCCTAACCCGATACAAAGGGGACCACTAACCATTTCACCTGATTCAACTACAGTAATCAATGGCTGGATGAATAGTTGACTAAATTGATCAATGATAGTTTATGGCTACAACATGTGAAACAGTTATTAGTCCCATTCAAGACCTTAAATTATGATCAAATAAAACATAATCCTTACTTACATTGGAACCTCGAAGTCTGTGCAGAGAACTCTGACGGTCGCCTCTCCTTTGTCTTTGACGATCCTCAGGAGCCTTTCTACAGCCATGAACCAGGAGTTTCACCTTGTAGTATTCGGGCGCAGCAGCTGGAGGTCACAAGCATCTTCAACCGTTTTGGCTGCAAGTGTGGATCTTCTGCATTTGTTCCAAAGTGCTTGTTGAAATGTTGAACGGGACACTTTTTTTTGTAAGCCTCACTTGGATGTTGCTTTCAGGGCATTGACTGTAGATACTAATTTGAGTAGGTGGCAAGCACAGCACTGGTGCTTCGGCAGCTGGTACTCAAAACCATCATCTTCATTCAGGATCGTTGCCATGTCAACAAACTGCACTTCTTCACTCTCCTCTTGTTCCTCTTCACCATCTTCCTGTCCTGGCTGAGCTGCTTCATCACCCACTGCTTACACTGTCTCATTTTAATCATCTTCTCTAAAAACTTGGAATAGCTTTCAAGAAGTTAGAGCCTTTGTCTGTTGTTGATTTTACAATCTTAACCCGGATTTCAAATTCAGAATGGATGTAATTTAGGGTGCCTGCCAACACATCAAAGGTGTGTGATCCTCTCAACCATTTACAGGCCAGGGCTGCAGTGCATCTGTTGAGACTGTCAGGGTCTATCCAGTGGGCTGTAACACCAATGAAGCTTCGTCTTCTTGCAGACCAGCAGTTGGTGGTGGTGGGGATGTGGTCAACGCCTCTCATGGCCTCAGTCACCTTCTTCTTCATTTCCTTGGAGGCTTCATCAATCCTGGAGTGCAGTGTGGGCCTTGATTAAATCTTTGAGTTAGGCTGCAGATCCTGGACAAACTCCTTGAACAGTTCTTGTTCTACAACAGTGAATGGTTGGAGCCCTTGGGCCACATACTTCACCACAGCTTTGTCGATAGAGTTTTGAGACACTGTCTTCAGTAATGTGCTCTGCTTGATGGTGGAGGGAGTTTTAGGGGCATGTTTTCTCTTCAGTGTGTTTGCCGTCAGTTCTCCATACTTCTTAAGATTGTATATATGCTTCCTCTGAAATAAGAAGAAAAGGAAAAGATAAAGACAGTTACTTAGCTAGAAAACTACCATCACCAAGTACTTAAAGGTATAGGATCCTAATTTTAAAGCCATAAACAATATTAGTTAAGTGAGAGTTTGTGACCATTTAATATTACAATGAGAAAAAACAATGTTAATTGATAAAGCTAGTAGATTATATCAATAACTTAAGTCTACAGTAATTAGCTAGCTAGCTTGACCAGGTGTTTATTGAAAAGGTATTTGGCGGGACTAACGTTAGCTGACTAAAATGTGCCCAGATTCAGAAACGACCAGTTAGCTAGCTTGTTAACAAGCTCTTCCAGCTTCAAATGGATTTCATTTTGTAACGAACGTGTCAGGGGAAATGTATCGGAGTAAAAGTATACTTGAAAAAAAATTTATGTAGTGAAGTAAAAGTAAAAGTCAACAGAAATATAAATATTCAAGTACAGATACCCCAAAAAACTACTTAAGTACAGTAGCTAAGTATTTCTACTTCGTTCCTTTACACAACTGTATATACATTTACATTTTGGTAATTTAGCAAACAATCTTATCCAGAGTGTCACAGTCAGTGCATTCAACTTAGGTAGATAAACAACAACATATCACAGTTATAGCAACTAAAATGTTTCTGTAAATGTTACTGAGAATATTTTTGCTGTTCAGGCTACTTGCCAATCTGTTTCTATATTTTAAACTACAAAATACTTATGTTAATTAAATACAGTTCAAAGTACAAGTATTTAGGAGTTTATTTTGATACATTGATCTTCATGGCATTTTTATTTTCTAATTGTATTTTGTAATTTTGGCCCATCTCTGCTTTGCCAAGTCCCAAACAACCAGATGTTCTAGTTTTCGGGGGAAATGGAAGAGGGCCTATAGCTAGGTGTAACATGTGCACTGGGAGTCTGCAAGCAAGTTCAGGAGTGACTTTAATAATAAATAACACAAGGAACAGAACAAGAACCACGAGCAGAGTACAGACATGAAACAACGGAACAGACACAATAACGCCTAGGGAAAGAACCAAAGGGAGTGACATACGTATAGGGAAGGTAATCAGGCAGGTGATGGAGTCCAGGTGAGTCTGATGAGGCACTGACGCGCGTAATGATGGTGACAGGTGTGTGTAATAATGAGCAGCCTGACGACCTCGAGCGCCGGAGAGGGAGTATACGTGACACTAGGTTTCCATCCAACTGGTGACAGAATCTCTTGCGATTATTCTAAAAATCAGCATTTTCCTTCCAGTGTTTCCATCAAATTGTCTTGTTGCAGATAAAAAAGGCTGTGAATTCTTATGTACCAAATAAAAAACTACAAGTTAAATGGTTTTCCATCCCATTTTCAACTCCACTGATGGTTTTCTCACAACAAAATGTGTCTTATATAGCGAGTGTATAGCCCACTCTGGTATTGACACATACGCTCTATCCGACATCGCTTTCTGCACGCTGTTGGCTAGAGTGCATGTGCAACCGACATGATGAGATTATTATATTGGACAAAAGAGCGAGATTATTTTAATTTGTCAAACGGCACCCAATCATCGATCATTATGTCACCAGAATCAGACCCTCGATATTTATTGGAAAGGAGCATCAAGATCATCACCATGGACTTTCACCACCCTGTGAAGTTCATCATTACTGACTTCATCTGTAGCCTAATAAACGACATTCTTTCCCGACGAGTGGAAGGTCCACACAACATGTCATCGAGTGACTCCAAGTTTACTTCGATATGATTATTATTATATCAATATTTGTGCATAAAAGCGTTTCCACTGACATTTCTCTCGCAATATTCATTTTACAGACACAAAAAGATCCCACCTTGTCTAGCGTATTTTGTTTGGATTTGGAAAGTTTAACTGTCATGACGTGTGTTATCCGACATGTACTTCATTCACATAAAAAGGTTGGATTGAAAACAGTTTTTGGACGTTAACAAGGCGATAATCCAATTTAACCTCCACATTTATTGGATTGCAGAAGAGAACCTCCCCTGATAGTTTATTTTCTTCTCGTCTAGACCAGTATGTAGACCAGTATCTAGACCAGTATCTAGACCAGTTTCTAGACCAGTATGTAGACCAGTATCTAGACCAGTATCTAGACCAGTATCTAGACCAGTATGTAGACCAGTATCTAGACCAGTATGTAGACCAGTATGTAGACCAGCATGTAGACCAGTATCTAGACCAGTATGTAGACCAGTATCTAGACCAGTATGTAGACCAGTATGTAGACCAGCATGTAGACCAGTATCTAGACCAGTATCTAGACTAGTATGTAGACCAGTATCTAGACCAGTATCTAGACCAGTATGTAGACCAGTATGTAGACCAGCATGTAGACCAGTATGTAGACCAGTATGTAGACCAGTATGTAGACCAGTATCTAGACCAGTATGTAGACCAGTATGTAGAGATCAAGTTTAAGGCATTTATTTTAGGTTACTAGTAACGCAGCAAAACATTTTCTATAGAGAGAGAGAGAGAGAGAGAGAGAGAAAATATAGAAAATGTATGTATATATATATATATATATATATACATACATACATACATATATATATATATTTCAAGTATGATTGCTGCCTACACAAGAAATAACTCATATAGTTGGCATATAGACGTCACCGAGTCTACTCAATGGGGAGAGCATGAACGGCAACCACACCTGGACACATTATCCATAGCTGTCACGATCTTGTGTGATTCGGTTTACTCGGCCGTGGCTCTCAGCTGCCACATATCAAATCAAATCACATTTTATTGGTCACATACACATGGTTAGCAGATGTTAATGAGAGTGTAGTGAAATGCTTGTGCTTCTAGTTCCGACAGTGCAGTAATATCTAACAAGTAATCTAACAATTCCACAACAACTACCTAATACACAAAAATCTAAAGGGATGGAATAAGAATATGTACACATAAATATATGGATGAGCGATGACTGAGCGGCATAGGCATGATGCAATAGATGGTATAAAATACTGTAATGAAACAGGCAGGGAGCAGGTCTCGAACCCTCGACCTTCCAGCGTGATATCGACTGTGCTGCTCAAGCGGCAGAGTCGATATCCGTGCTCATAATCCCTCGGTCGTTACAATTCAGTATATATATATGAGATGAGTTTGTGAGATATGTAAACATTATTATTAAAGTGGCATTAATAAAGTGACTAGTGATCCATTTATTAAAGTGGCCAATGATTTTGAGTCTGTATGTAGACACCACTGTGTTAATGATGGCTGTTTAACAGTCTGATGGCCATGAGATAGAAGCTGTTTTTCAGTCTTTCGGTCCCAGCTTTGATGCCCCTATACTGACCTCGCCTTCTTGATGGTAGCAGGATGAACAGGCAGCCTCAAGTGGTTGTTGTCCTTGATGATCTTTTTGGCCTTCCTGTGACATCGGGTGGTGCAGGTGTCATGGAGGGCAGGTAGTTGGCCCCAGTGATGCGTTGTGCAGACCCACCACTCTCTGGAGAGCCTTGCAGTTGTGGGCGATGCAGTTGCCATACCAGGCGGCGATACAGCCAGACAGGATGCTTTAAATTGTGCATCTGTAAAAGTTTGTGAGGGTTTTAGGTGACAAGCCACATTTCTTCAACCTCCTGATGCACCTTCTTCACCACACTGTATGTGTGGGTGGACCATTTAGTGATGAGCTTGGAGGGTACTATGGTGTTGAATGGGTATCCCTCTTGTCCAGATGGGATAGGGCAGTGTGCAGTGTGATAGCGTTTGCATCGTCTGTGGACCTGTTGGGGTGGTATGCAACTTGAAGTGGGTCTAGGGTAGCAGGTAAGTTGGAGGTGATATGATCCTTGACTAGACTCTCACATCACTTCATGATGAGAGAAATGAGTGCTACGGGGTGATAGTCATTTAGTTCAGTTATCTATGCCTTCTTGGGTACAGGGACAATGGTGGCCATCTTGAAGCATGCGGGGACAGCAGACTGGGATAGGGAGCGATTGAATTTGTCTGTAAACACACCAGCCAGCTAGTCTGCGCATGCTCTGAGGACGCGGTTAGGGATACCGTCTGGGCCGGCAGCCTTGCGAGGGTTAACACGTTTAAATATCTTACTTTTAACGTTGGCCACAAAGAAGGAGAGGGGGGGCCTGCAGTCCTTGGTAGCGAGCAAAGAAGGTGTTTAGTTTGTCTGGAAGCAAGACGTCGGTGTCCGTGGCGTGGCTGGGTTTTTTTGTAGTCCGTGATTGCCTGTAGACCCTGACACATACAACTAGTGTCTGAGCTGTTGAATTGCAACTCCACTTTGTCCCTGTACCGACATTTCACTTGCTTGATTTCCTTGAGGAGGGAATAACTACACTGTTTATATTCGGCCATATTTCCAGACCTGTTTCCATGGTTAAATGCGATGGTTCGCGCTTTCAGTTTGCACGAATGCCGCCATCTATCCACGGTTTCTGGTTAAGGTAGGTTTTAATAGTCACAATGGGTACAACATCTCCAATGCACTTCCTTATAAACTCTCTCACCGAATCAGCATATACATTGTATACAGTCCGTGTGATCAAAACAATCTTGAAGCATGGATTCCGATTGGTCAGACCAGAGTTGAATAGGGCACATCCTATTTAAGTTTCTGCCTATAGGACGGTAGTAGCAAAATGGAGCCGTGGTCGGATTTGCCGAAGGGTGGGTGGGGGATGGCCTTGTATGCATCGCGGAAGTTAGAGTAGCAGTGATCCAGTGTATTGCCCGTATGAGTGCTACAATCAATATGCTGGAAGAATTTAGGTTGCCATGTTCTCAAATTTGCTTTGTTAAAATCCCCAGCTACAATAAATGCAGCCTCAGGATATATGGTTTCCAGTTTGCATAGAGTCCAGTAAAGTTCCTTGAGGGCAGTCGTGGTATCGGCTTGACGGGGGATATACACGGCTGTGATAATCACCGATGAGAATTCTCTTGGGAGATAATATGGTCGGCATTTGATTGTAAGGAATTATAGGTCAGGTGAAGAAAAGTACTTGAGTTCTTGTACGTTGTTACGATTACACCGTGAGTCATTAATGGGGCGGCAGGTAGCCTAGTGGTTAGAGCGTTGGACTTGTAACCGAGAGGTTGCAAGATCGAATCCCCGAGCTGACACGGTAAAAATCTGTCGTTCTGCTCCTGAACAAGGCAGTCAACCCACTGTTCCTAGGCCGACATGTTTATTTCTGTCGGTGCGACGCGTGAAGAATCCCGGTGGCTGTACGGACTCTGACAACATATCCCGAGAGAACCATGTTTCTGTGAAACATAGAAGGTTGCAATCTCTGATGTCTCTCTGGAAAGCAACTCTTGCCCTAATTTCGTCTACCTTGTTGTCTAGAGACTGGACATTGGCGGGTAATATACTCGGAAGCAGCTGGGTGTTGTGCACGCTTTCGAAGTCTGACCAGGAGGCCGTTCCGTCTACCTCTTCTAGAGGCAACGTTGTTTTGGGTCGGCCTCTGGGATTAGATCCAATATTCCTGGTCGTAATGTTGGTAAATTGACGTCGCTCTGATTTCCAATAGTTCTTTCCGGCTGTATGTAATAACACTTAAGATATTCTGGGCTAACAATGTAAGGAATAATACAAACAAACAAAAAAATACTGCATAGGTAAGTTGGACTAGAAGCGAGGTGACCATCTCTGTTGGAGTCATCTTGCATACATGTGTTTAATTTGAACAACACTGTCCTATAAGGTAGTAGTATTAACTAAACCTGTTCAAAGTACCAGTAGTATCCAAACATTTGGAGGAAGACAAAGAAAGAAAAATGTTTTGAGTCTGGTCAAATAATCGCTGGTAAAATAATCTGTGGTAAAACCCTAACCTTAACCCTAACCCTAACCTTACCCTCCATAACTTTCGCTGCAGAACTCTGGACCAGGCACTGATTCCTGGCCTGGGTGAACAGCCCACACCTATTCTTAACCATTTCCCGATTCTGGGTCCGTATCCCTATCCCACCCATCCTATCCCTGTCCTCCACACTCAGAACTTTCCCAGACCCCTTGTTCCTATCCCCCTAACAGATACAGAACCCCAGATTATACCCATCATCAGCACATTCTCAGACATAAACAGACTATTTCATTCCAGACCTCATTCCGACATTCACCCTAACAAAACACACATTTCCCCCACTCCAGGAATTAAGACCTACTGTATATCAGCATTGCACAGAACATGTTCCAACAAACCCACTCCTAAACCACCTATTGAACCACAGTACTATAAACAAGTCCCACACATTCAAAAATCCACATGAACAAACTTCCGGTCCTATCCCACAACTCATGATCATTCAGAGCACCAATATTATCTATGCCATAACATGCACATTATGCCATAACGTTTATATAGGAGAAACCGGTCACACAGTCTTGACACGACTCAAACAGCACCTTTACACAATTAAAAAAAAAAACACCTGGTCAAACACTTTCAAAACCACCCTACAATCTCCCTCCGCATTACCGGTCTGGAGATGAAAGCCTCCTGGACCACAGGCCAGAGAAGAGCAGCTGAATCTAGGTGGATAGCAAAACTTAAGACTCCACTTGATATGACTGGTAGGAGAGTAGGATAAAGCATTGACTGTGACACGAGGAGGATGTTCAATGAATTTTTTTATTTTTTATTTGCTCAATCTGGTTGTCTTTTTTTTATATTTAATTGTTTAATATAAATCACATTAATTAACATAGCACTTATCTTCGTAGCACTTAATCATCCCTTGGTGGGATTTCCAATTATGTACTTACTTATTTAAATATTTATCTATTAATTTATTGATCCAGTTCGCATGTTTTACTATCATTTTATATATATACGTATATATATAAAATGATAGT
>NC_138309.1:43120000-43167500 GCF_965601325.2 Salmo salar | reverse complement strand
TATTAGACATACTGCTATTAGACATATTAGACATACTGCTATTAGACATACTGCTATTAGACATTCTGCTATTAGACATATTAGACATACTGCAATTAGACATACTGCTATTAGACATACTACTATTAGACATACTGCTATTAGACATTCTGCTATTAGACATATTAGACATACTGCTATTAGACATATTAGACACACTGCTATTAGACATACTGCTATTAGACATACGACTATTTGACATACTGCTATTAGACATACTGCTATTAGACATACCGCTATTAGACATACCGCTATTAGACATACTGCTATTAGACATACTAATATTAGACATACTGCTATTAGACATACTAATATTAGACATACTGCTATTAGACATACTAATATTAGACATACTGCTATTAGACATACTGCTATTAGACATATTAGACATGCTGCTATTAGACATATTAGACATACTGCTATTAGACATACTGCTATTAGACATATTATACATACTGCTATTATACATATTAGACATACTGCTATTAGACATATTAGACATACTGCTATTAGACATACTGCTATTAGACATACTGCTATTAGACCTATTAGACATACTGCTATTAGACATATTGCTATTAGACATATTAGACATGCTGCTATTAGACATACTGCTATTAGACATATTAGACATACTGCTATTAGACATACTGCTATTAGACATACTGCTATTAGACATATTAGACATACTGCTTTTAGACATACTGCTATTAGACATACTGCTATTAGACATATTAGACATACTGCTTTTAGACATACTGCTATTAGACATATTAGACATACTGCTATTAGACATACTGCTATTAGACATATTAGACATACTGCTTTTAGACATACTGCTATTAGACATATTAGACATACTGCTATTAGACATACTGCTATTAGACATATTAGACATACTGCTTTTAGACATAATAGACATGCTGCTAAGAAAATAATGACAGTGTTTCAATCCATTTGATCACCCTTATTTGTAGATTCAACTACTAATCGAGTTATAGTACTTAATAAAGTCCTTTATAGCTAAGGTTGACAATGTAGAAGGTAATAATAATATAACCAGCCAGGTGACAGGTGACATTATTTGCCATACTCCTAAACAAAAGCACCAGTGCATGAACAATTGTAAAGGATGAATTGCATAAAGAAATATAGTTGTAAATATACTAATGACAAGATATAAAACAGTCATTAGTTGATAGTATCAGACACTGAATTGTGCCCTTAAAATCCGTGCCTTTACGCATGAATCAATCTAGTCTTCTCTTTATGCTTCGGGTCCACCGTCATTACACAGCTTCGGGTCTTTGTGTGAGCAAGCCCCACAAACACACAGTTTTCACAGGCCTTGTTTCGTGTGCACCTGCCGCAGATGTCGCATAATCTCTCTGAAATGGTTCCGTGGCCTGGTCTCTCTGAAGTAGTTCAGTGGCCTGGTCTCTCTGAAGTGGTTCAGTGGCCTGGTCTCTCTGAAGAGGTTGGATGGCATGATCTCTCTGAAGTGGTTCAGTGGCATGGTCTCTCTGAAGTGGTTCCGTGGCATGGTCTCTCTGAAGTGGTTCCGTGGCATGGTCTCTCTGAAGTGGTTCAGTGGCATGGTCTCTCTGAAGTGGTTCCGTGGCATGGTCTCTCTGAAGTGGTTCAGTGGCATGGTCTCTCTGAAGAGGTTCCGTGGCATGATCTCTCTGAAGTGGTTCAGTGGCATGGTCTCTCTGAAGAGGTTCCGTGGCATGGTCTCTCTGAAGCGGTTCAGTAGCATGGTCTCTCTGAAGTGGTTCCGTGGCATGGTCTCTCTGAAGCGGTTCCGTGGCATGGTCTCTCTGAAGTGGTTCCGTGGCATGGTCTCTCTGAAGTGGTTCCGTGGCATGGTCTCTCTGAAGAGGTTCCATGGCATGGTCTCTCTGAAGTGGTTCAGTGGCACGGTCTCTCTGAAGTGGTTCAGTGGCATGGTCTCTCTGAAGTGGTTCAGTGGCACGGTCTCTCTGAAGTGGTTCAGTGGCATGATCTCTTTGAAAGAGTCCACCCCATACCTATCAGACCAAAATGACTCCACATCCATGCTCTTTCCGTCATATGCCTCGCGGACATAAAAGAAATGTTCCCCCGGACATACAAGCAATGTTCCCTCTAAGCTGCGAGCAGGCACGCGGTAGCCCGAGACTGGGGAGCAACACCCCCAGACTACCACACAGAAGAAATATCAGCCCATGGAGAGAAGCACCAGATTAAACTTCACTCAACTTTATAGAGTTTTCTCTGTCGAATCAACACAATATTAGCCACTTTCAATGCAACATACCGAAACAAAATGAACCATACAAGACTTAGTATGCAAAACTATATTTCTTGTAGGCAGAACGCATCGGAGTTGGATTTTATTGCATTGACACATGACTCAGCCCGCATGTTACCTTCCCCAGTTTCTGTGTTGTGGTTTTGTTTGTATGTGTATGTTTCAGGATGGATTCCTGAAATTCCCCCAAGCAGCTGATTGGTCGGTCCCATTGCTAATTAGAGCTGACCCCGCCCTCTCGTCAGAGGATACAGCTGTATCCCATTACAGACTCCTTCTCCAGCTATATAAGTCAGTGTTCTGTTACTCAGAAGAGAAATGAGGGTGATATCCTCTGTTGGTTGGTTCTCAGATAGAGCTGATGGTTATCTTCTTTGGTTGTTGCTGAGAGAGATGATTAGTATGTCCTGTGTTGGTTTTTGCTGAGAGACAGGTTTTGTTAATTATTTTGTAGCCGCTGCTCCTGAGGTATGTGTGTGCCAAGAGAATGCAGTGTTTTGATTAGTGAAAATGTTTACTTACGTTTGTATTCTGTTGCAGTTGTTCCCAGGGGGGAAGGGGAAGGCACCTAGGGAGTGCTTAGGCAAGAAGCCTGCCGGCATACATAAACCTTAGTATTTACTGTCTATGCACACTAGGAAAGACCTGGGCGGACCATCCCCTGTATTTTGGTTAGCGCACCAGGTGGTGCTAAGTTAGGTAAGTAGTGGGTAGGCAGGTAAGGTAGGAGAGGGGGCTTTGACATTTACTTTCTTTGCGTTGGTTCCGTTCAGCCCCTTTTCCCCAAATTTACTGTGACGGAATAAATTCCCAGTAAACGGTAAATTCTCTGCCTTTTGTCATCCTTACTCGCACCTACAATCCCATACCTCTTTTACTCCACGGGGAGTTGAGTTGTAGCAGGGTGTTGCGTTCCCTCTCTAAGAGGCGTGTGTAACACCGTACTCTACACAGACCAGTGTGGCATAACCAATCAGAGCTGCAGTAGGCCTATATGCAAATAGACCATTGCCATATATGAATCTGTGTCATTCACTTTGAACTGGACTGTGTTTACAGCATGAGCGGTCATGAGTAGATGAGCTTGTTTCGAGATCATAGTGAGAGCTGCATGTAGCCAAGTGTATACATTTTGTTCATATCCTTTGCTAGATAGTGAGTTATGAGCACAGTTATAGATAATTTCTAGTTAGCAATGGGGGAGTGATTGCTTTCTACAAGAGCACAGTACGTGCACATTTCTAGACATCTTTTAAAAGCAAGTCAGTTAAAGAGCTTTTTTTCTTTTCTTAAAGGGGCAGTGTTGTATTTTGAGACAGACATAATCTAAGTAGCCAATAGACAGAGAAAAATGTGTCTGATTCTCTGTAAATGGTATGGAAATAATAATGCATTTTATTTTGGAAAGTGGTTTCTTGCATTAAACAACACATTTTCAGTCATCTCCTTGTCTGCGGGTTAAGTTCATGAACAGGTTAATGTCAAGCCCTGAATGTTTTTTTTCTTCCAAAAGTCTCATGGAATGTAGTCCTACATTGAACACCACACATTCATTGACTGTTACTGTAGGCTAAATGAAAGAACAGCTATTTTCATCTTAAAATGTTATGGGAGGTATTTTCTCCATTGTTTTTGATGGTAGGCCACTCTGGTAGGCCTACATTATGATCAAACAGCTACAGTAGCCTACTTGACTACTGTTAAAACAGTAACTTAATGCAGGTACAACCTCATTGTTCACAGTAAACGCACACTAGAAGTTGCACAGACTTTTCACAATGTTCAAGTTTGCGCTCAGCAAATCTGAAATTTGCTCAGTGCCTAAGAAAGTTAGGGGGAGCATTGCATACAAGATAATGATCAAAATAAATACTTTGAGTTCATCCATGTTCCACTGTTTATTTTTCTGTGTGCAAAAATATGAAGTATGATGTGCCTCAACATCTACATGTCACATAAGCTTGTCACTTTTTTCTACCCAAACCATCCTTTTTCTACCCGTGCCATCCCTCCCAGACTCCTGTCTCACCGTGCCATCCCTCCCAGACTCCTGTCTCACCGTGCCATCCCTTCCAGACTCCTGTCTCACCGTGCCATCCCTTCCAGACTCCTGTCTCACTGTGCCATCCCTCCCAGACTCCTGTCTCACCGTGCCATCCCTCCCAGACTCCTGTCTCACCGTGCCATCCCTCCCAGACTCCTGTCTCACTGTGCCCATCCCTCCCAGACTCCTGTCTCACCGTGCCATCCCTCCCAGACTCCTGTCTCACCGTGCCATCCCTCCCAGACTCCTGTCTCACCGTGCCATCCCTTCCAGACTCCTGTCTCACTGTGCCATCCCTCCCAGACTCCTGTCTCACCGTGCCATCCCTCCCAGACTCCTGTCTCACCGTGCCATCCCTCCCAGACTCCTGTCTCACCGTGCCATCCCTCCCAGACTCCTGTCTCACCGTGCCATCCCTCCCAGACTCCTGTCTCACCGTGGCAGTGGGGATCACCATCTCAATTGGCTAATATTAGATGCAGGGAACCTGCCTGAGTTTACAAATAATCCCCCCCAAAAATGTATAATTATTTCATTTATTGAATAAACAAAGTTATGTATTTCCCAATTCCCCTGTGTGAAAAAGTAATTGCCGCCTTACACTCAATAACTGGTTAGACCACCTTTAGCTGCAATGAATACACCCCTTCCCACCTCCTCCCACTCGCCCCCACCCCCAGTGTCTGATTAGCATCACTCAGCTCCCAGATGTCGTATGTTAAATGCTAATTCAGGAACAGGCAGACAGGGACTCCATTATTGTTATAGGAGAAACGCACACACACGTGCGCACACACACACACGTACTCACACACACACACACACACACACACACACACACGCACATAGGCAGGATATGCAAAACGACTGGAACCATTCACCCCGGCTGTCAATCACCAAAATGAAGTGTGTTATTTCACCATGGTTAACGACGCCCCACCTGAGAGAGAGGGGAGGGGAGGGGAGGGGGGGGGGGGGGGGGTAAGGTAAGTACAAAGTAAAAGACGAGAAGAGAAGAAAATGGGGGTCATGTGATAAAAGGTACAAAGGAGACAAGAACAGAAAGAAGAAAATTAAAGAGAGGGGGAATCACAGAGAAGAGCTGGCCCTCTGCATGTGAGGACATGATCAGTTGTGACTCAGACACTGATGTTAGCTAGTTAATGACTCAGACACTGATGTTAGCTAGTTAATGACTCCGACGCTGATGTTAGCTAGTTAATGACTCAGACACTGATGTTAGCTAGGTAATGACTCAGACACTGATGTTAGCTAGTTAATGACTCAGACACTGATGTTAGCTAGTTAATGACTCAGACACTGATGTTAGCTAGGTAATGACTCAGACACTGATGTTAGGTAGTTAATGTCTCAGACACTGATGTTAGCTAGTTAATGACTCCGACGCTGATGTTAGCTAGTTAATGACTCAGACACTGATGTTAGCTAGTTAATGACTCAGACACTGATGTTAGCTAATTAATGACTCAGACACTGTTGTTAGCTAGTTAATGTCTCAGACACTGATGTTAGCTAATTAATGACTCAGACACTGATGTTAGCTAGTTAATGACTCAGACACTGATGTTAGCTAATTAATGACTCAGACACTGATGTTAGCTAGTTAATGACTCAGACACTGATGTTAGCTAATTCATGACTCAGACACTGATGTTAGCTAGTTAATGACTCAGACACTGATGTTAGCTAATTAATGACTCAGACACTGATGTTAGCTAGTTAATGACTCAGACACTGATGTTAGCTAGTTAATGACTCAGACACTGATGTTAGCTAGTTAATGACTCAGACACTGATGTTAGCTAATTAATGACTCAGACACTGATGTTAGCTAGTTAATGACTCAGACACTGATGTTAGCTAATTCATGACTCAGACACTGATGTTAGCTAGTTAATGACTCAGACACTGATGTTAGCTAGTTAATGACTCAGACACTGATGTTAGCTAATTAATGACTCAGACACTGATGTTAGCTAGTTAATGACTCAGACACTGATGTTAGCTAGTTAATGACTCAGACACTGATGTTAGCTAGTTAATGACTGTCTCTGTGTCTGTCTGTGTGTCTGTCTCTTTGTCAGTCTCTGTTTGTCTGTCTGTCTCTGTTTCTCTGTCTGTTTGTCTGTGTCTCTGTGTCTGTGTTTGTCTCTGTCTGTGTCTGTCTGTCTCTGTGTATGTCTGTCTCTGTGTCTGTCTGTCTGTCTGTCTGTCTCTGTCTGTCTCTGTGTATGTAGATGCCTCAGTTTGTCACCTGTTCACCTTTCTGTCCCGTCTGCCCGTAACATCCTGCTGTCTGGCCAGTGGGATCTTTAAAGTCCCTGTTGTTTGTCACATATTTACCTTTCAGCTCAGAAATCAGAGTGTCTCAATCCACATCCACCTATGTCATCCTTCCACATCTGCGGTGGAAGACGGCTGAACTTCCACCGCAGTGTTTGTCAGACCATGAAACGTCCCAAAAATCGGTCTTCTCACGAAAACATCTGTAGCGTCCAAACGGGTTGGCCTACAAGCTAGTTTGACCCCAATGCATCTGTCTCTCTGTCTGTCTCTGTCTGTGTCTCTGGCTGTGTTTCTGTGTCTGTCTCTTTGTCTGTCTCTGCATCGGTCTCTGTGTGTTTCTCTGTCTGGCTGTGTCTGTTTGTCTGTTTGTGCGTGTGTGTCTGTCTGTGTCTGTGTCTGTGTTTGTGTATGTGTCTGTTTCTGTGTCTGTCTCTGTGTCTGTCTCTGCGTCAGTCTCAGTCTGTCTGTCTCTGTGTTTGTCTCTGTCTGTGTCTGTCTCTGTGTCTGTGGACGCCTCAGTTTGTCACCTGTTCACCTTTCTGTCCCGTCTGCCCCTAACATCCTGCTGTCTGGCCAGGGGGATCTTTAAAGTCCCTGTTGTTTGTCACATATTTACCTCTCAGCTCAGCAATCAGAGCTGTCAGTGTTACTGTGTGTATCCACGCCTCCGAGCTCCCCAGGAGACACCCAGGGCTTTACCTCATTTGCACCCGTCACGTCAGTATGGGGCTCTGGGCTGACAGGATCCCTCCATCCCCATCAGCTCCTCTGTGTGTATGTGTGTGTGTGTCTCGCTCTCTCTCTCTCTCTGTGTGTGTGTGTGTGTGTGTGTGTGTGTGTGTGTGTGTGTGTGTGTGTGTGTGTGTGTGTGTGTGTGTGTGTGTGTGTGTGTGTGTGTGTGTGTGTGTGTGTGTGTGTGTGTGTGTGTGTGTGTGTGTGTAACTGTGGGTAGCAGCAGCCAGGGCCAAGCTATGGGGAGCGAGGAGTGAGGTGTTAGGCGTTAGTTGTTAGTTGTTTGTTGTTACGCGGTAGGAGGGAGCCTGTTGGAGGCAAGGGGAGAGATCGCCCGCTGATGGGGGCCTGCGTCTCGCGGCTCAGCGGATGAGAATTGTGCCTAGGGCTGGCTAGGCTGGTTGCTGATTGCTTTGATGTGAAATGATTGTGTTTTAACGGCCTCTGGGGTCCACAGACCACAGGCAACGCTCTCTGCCTGCATCTCTGCTTCTCTGACCCTCTCTCCATCACACGGCCATCTCTGGCTCTGCCTGGGTGGGTGAGTTAGCCAGCCCTGTACCCCGCTCCCCAGAGCACTCAAGCCCCATTTCCATTGGCACTTTGAAGTCAACCCAGGTTGGGCTGGCCTTGGTGGGCTAGCTCAAATTGTGTTTCCACAGCCTCCAGAACTTAGAAATGATGTCATGTTGCTAGGTAGCCAATATGTGGCTGCATTTGGCTTCTCTATTGTTGCTAGCTTGCTACTGTTACCCCATAATCCTGCCAGTGCCAGCCAGACTCAGAGCCATGATTTTAGCTTGCTGACGTTAGCTAGTTAGCTAAACGGTTAGCATCGTCACTAGCATATCATGGTAGATAGCTAGCTTAATTCCTACCTTGCTTGCCATCACATTGCCTATTAGCTAGCTAGCTAGCTAACCAAGTCAACCAGATGACAGGTATGATATGATGTAGCTAGCTAGCTAGTGAGCTTTCAATACAACCTGGCAAAGCTAAAATTCCTGGTAACTCACATTAACGAGCTAGATAGTTTGTTTCTACTCTGATTTGCTAGGTAACGTTAGGTAGGTAGCATTCAAGGGCTGACTGTTCTCATAAACGTTTATTGTGTAGTGCAAAAATGAACGAAGGATCCAATTATGGTGGTAATTGGTGTTATGTCTGACTACTGCAACACTGCCTGGACGAGGTGCTTGTGCTTGTAACAGCAACACGCCCAGACAAGGTACTTGTGCTTGTAACAGCAACACGCCCAGACAAGGTACTTGTGCTTGTAACAGCAACATGCCCAGACGAGGTAGCTAAACATCCAGCAGTGATTAGCTCATTGTTTGCAGGGTAACGGCGTCATTAGTCCGAATTTTAAACGAACTGGCACCAGTTGTGAAACGGGGCAATTATGGGTTTCCCTCGACTTGAGAATTCCATTCGAGCTAGCTCAAATGTGGCCCTAATTTTAAGTGCCAATGGAAACGGGGCTTCAGAGTGTGCAGACAAAGAGAGGTGGAGGTGGATGGGACGATAAGGCGTGGTAGTGGTGGACGTGGTGGATGAATAGTATGGTGGTGGGAGTTGGATCATCATCATCATCATCACAATTATGTATATAAGGACAGATCCCACTCTCACTGTACCCATTGCTGTACCCATCTTCTCAATAAGAGTGTCTGTGGAGTGTGTAAGATCCGTTAATCAGTAATAAAGACCTACTCCCACACTGTTAAACCAAGTATTTAGGATCCGCATACATAACTAAACTATTTTCTGGAACACTTTATAAACACATCAAGACATTTAACATTTCAAAGAAAACACATCACAGTGTTTAGATTGTAAATACCAGAACATAATTATTTGATGTAACACTTTTTAAACATGCAAACACATTTATTCAGCACAGGACATTTAGGTTTTAACACAGTAGTGTGTAGTATTTTCATATTTCCCAGCATGCCTTTCGATTGAATGTGAGCAATACCTACCCATGACTGTGTTTGTTAGTGACAGAGATATGGTTGTTGCATTCAATACAGTCTAGCTTTGGAGCCTTTGGCAAGTGAGTGCTTAAATCATAGGTTCATAAATTTGGTGCAGGGGCCCTACCTTGGTGCATGTTTTGGATTTTAGCCTAGCATTGCACAGTGGATTGAAGTAATCAAAGCTTGATGATGAGTTGGTTATGTGAATCAGCTGTGTAGTGCTAGGGCCAAAACCAAAATGTGCTCTCAGGGAGGCCCCAGGACAAAGTTTAGAAGACTCTGGCCTAAGTGAATGTGTTTAAAAGAAACCCTTTATGATCACATCATATACATTTCATAAGGCCATTATTTATGGCTTAGTTATCCTGAACATTAGAGTCTGAAAATCCTGGCTCATGGGCCACATCAGACCTGCAAGTCACAATACGCTGGTTTGCGAAGTGATTAGTAATTTATAAATAAATTAATAAAATATATATAAAAAGATTTGATAAAATATAGATTTTGGCTGATAATACTGAAGCCCATAGAACGCATTGAATAACACATTCATAAACGGCAAATAGGACAGTCAGACAAGTCATGATAAGTGTCTGTCCTAAATCTCGGAAATATATATATATTTTTTAAACTCAGGAAATAATTACATATATTTTTTACACATATTTAAACGCTTTTTTTGGGTAGGCGCAAAACTACCTTCAAACTTCCATTTATTTTTTCTGAACTGGTACCAGTTACCTTCAGATGGGTCGTGGACTAAAACGGAGAACACCATCGAGTTTGTGAGCGTCTCCCCTTTCCATAGAGTTGTCCTAATAGTTCTGCGTCAGACTGTTCGGACGCTCCAGACGTTTTCTTGAGAAGACCAATTTTTTCGGGATGTCTCATGGTCTGACAAACACCGCTCTAGCTCTGCCACCTTTCACCATAGATGTGGAAGTGCAACATTGGCGGATGCATTGGATATATATCTCTAAAAACTTAAACTATCTCTAGCTTAAACTAATGGAGTTTTATGGGGATTTTTGTTGTTGTTGTGTAACGTACTATAGATTGACGTATTAGTTTTAAAAACTAGACTAACTAAACCATCTAAACTCGAACAAGCCCTTACAGATTGAATAGGTTTAGAAAAATGGCAGTTAATTATCTTTGCATAGTATAAGATCAATTAATCAATCGTGCATGAGGAGACAGATATTAAAACAAACTATTCTAAAACTCTACCTGCAACAAAGCATTGTGGGAAATATGATAATAAGGCCCCTCCAATGTCTTTTTCACTCAGAGAGTTAACGGAAATCAAATGAAATCAGTCGAGTAACAACAACCGCACACGATTGACAAGATTTCTTAAATCAAATGTCCTACTCAGTTGTGCTGAAATGCAGGGAAGGTGACAGAAATTCCTCTGATCTGTATAAAAGGCATGTGTTACGTTCGTCGATGGAAGGATCGAACCAAGGTGCAGCATGGTAGGCGTACATTATAATTTATTAAATGAACACCGAAACAAAACAAATACAAACGAAAACGCAACGTTCAGTAGGGCATATAGCACAGTACCAAAAACAAGATCCCACAAACTAAAGGTGGAAAAAGGCTGCCTAAGTATGATCCCCAATCAGGGACAACGATAGACAGCTGCCTCTGATTGAGAACCATACCCGGCCAACAAAGAAATAGAAAACATAGATTGCCCACACTAGTCACACCCTGACCTAACCAAATAGAGAATAAAAGGGATCTCTAAGGTCAGGGCGTAACAGCATGGGAAGTTAAATGTTTTATTTAACTAGGCAAGTCAGTGAAGAATAAATTATTTTTTACGTCCTCCCACAACACAACAGTGGGTTAACTACCATGTTCAGGGGCAGAACAAAACTTTTTTTTTACCTTTTCAGCTCAGGGATTTGATTCAGAAACCTTTAGGTTACTAGCCCAACACTCTAAATGAAAGAATCTTGGAACCACTGTCCGCCCAGCCAAACTGAGCAATTGGCGGAGAAGGGCCTTGGTCAGAGAGGTGACCAAGAACCCGATGGTTACTCTGACAGAGCTCTAGAGTACCTCTCTGGAGATGGGAGAACCTTCCAGAAGGACAACCATCTCTGCAGCACTCCACTAATCAGGCCTTTATGGTAGAGTAGCCAGACGGAACCACTTCTCAGTAAAAGGCACATGACAGCCCGCTTAGAGTTTGCCAAAAGGCACCTATAGACTCAGACCATGAGAAACAAGATTCTCTGGTCTGATGAAACCAAGATTGAACTCTTTGGCCTGAATGCCAAGCATCACATCTGGAGGAAATCTGGCACCATGCCTACGGTGAAGCATGGTGGGGGCAGCATCATGCTGTGGGGATGTTTTTCAGCGGCATGAGCTGCAAAACTAGTCAAGGTCGAGGCAAAGATGAATGGAGCAAAGTACAGGCAGATCCTTGATGAAAACCTTCTCCACAGCGCTCAGGACCTCAGACTGGGGTGAAGGTTTATCTTCCAACAGGACAATGACCCTAAGCACACAGCCAAGACAACACAGGAGAGGCTTCGGGACAAGTCTCTGAATGTCCTTGAGTAGCCCAGCCAGAGCCCGGACTTGAACCCAATCGAACATCTGACCTGAAAATAGCTGTGCAGTGACACTCTCCATCCAACCTGACAGAGCTTGAGAGGATCTGCAGAGAAGAATGGGAGAAACTCCCTAAATACAGGTGTGCAAAGCTTGTAGCATCATACCCAAGAAGACTCAAGGCTGTTATCGCTGCCAAAGGTCCTTTAACAAAGTACTGAGTGAAGGGTCTGAATACTTACGTAAATGTTATATTTCTGTTGTTGCAAACATTTCTAAAAACCTGTTTTTGCTTTGTCATTATGGGGTATTGTGAGTAGACACCGTGCTTCTACACCTGCAATGCTTGCTGTTTGGGGTTTTAGGCTGGGTTTCTGTACAGCACTTAGAGATATCAGCTGATGTAAGAAGGGCTATATAAATACATTTGATTTGATTTGATTTAGATTGACGAGGACTTAAAAAAAGATATATATATATATTTATTTTTTTAGAATTAGGCTGTAACGTATAAAGTGTGGAAAAAGTCAAGGGGTCAGAATATTTTTCCGAATGCACTGTACACTTCTATTGTAAGTGCACTCTAAACAGAATGGTGGGAAAGTCAACAATATTGTTTACAGGTGTTCTATAGGCTGGAAACTGACTGGAATAAGCTGTCATATTTCATCTTGAATTCTAAACACTTGTTTTTTCAAGATGAGAACACTTAATTGGCAAAGCATTTCCCAACGTCCTCAGAACATGGACAGATGTCCAATTGTGAAGTCTAACTTGAGTGATCTGGCTAGCACACACACACACACACACAAACATATACAAACCATGGATACACACTATGTGCCATTTGGGAGTGAAATAGCCACCAATCACTTCTCCAACCCACTCTCTCTCCCTCTCTCTCCAATCACTTCTCCAACCCCTTCTCTCTCTCCCTCTCTCTCCTTCTCTCTCCAATCACTTCTCCAACCCCTTCTCTCTCTCCCTCTCTCTCCCTCTCTCTCCAATCACTTCTCCAACCCCTTCTCTCTCTTCCTCTCTCTCCAATCCACCAATCACTTCTCCAACCCCTTCTCTCTCTCCCTCTCTCTCCAAGCTACCAATCACTTCTCCAACCCCTTCTCTCTCTCCCTCTCTCTCCAAGCCACCAATCACTTCTCCAACCCCTTCTCTCTCTCCCTCTCTCTCCAAGCCACCAATCACTTCTCCAACCCCTTCTCTCTCTCCCCCTCTCTCCAAGCCACCAATCACTTCTCCAACCCATTCTCTCTCCCCCTCTCTCTCCAAGCCACCAATCACTTCTCCAACCCCTTCTCTCTCTCCCTCTTTCTCCAAGCTACCAATCACTTCTCCAACCCCTTCTCTCTCTCCCTCTCTCTCCAAGCTACCAATCACTTCACATTGGAAGAAATTAAGCTGCACTAAAGTTACCATAGTTACTAGTTTACTGAACTAAAGTTACCATAGTTACTAGTTTACTGAACTAAAGTTACTTTGAAAAAGTAGTTTACTACATCCAAACTATTTAAATTATTTAATTTAAGTCTGAAATATCATTGACTACAAATTGCAATAACATATCCCTCTGGAGTCAGAATTAGGCTGGTCTGAAGTCGAAAAAAGGAAGGAAATTCTTGCCTACTTCCATTATATGTGTAGTTTCAGAAGTCGTCTACACCACTACAAGGCAAAAAAGTAATTAACTACTGAAAACATTACCAAGATTTGAATTTAGTTCAACTACCACTGAGCTACTGCTAAATGTAGTGAAATGACTAGTTGTACAACATGTAGTTCACTACTCCCCAACACTGAACACGAGACTGTCGGAGAATGATGGGGTGTGTGTGAGTGTGTGTGAGTGTGTGGGTTCATGCGTGCAAACATACACATACACACACACAATCAAGTAGATAAATAAAGGTTGAATTAAGTAAGGCTTCTTTGGCTGGGGCTGGTTAAGGTTGAGGAGGGAGGAGGAGGAGGAAGGGAGGAGGGAGGAGGAGGAGCGGGGAGGAGGAGCGAGGAGGAGGAGGAAGTGAGGAGGGAGCAGGAAGGGGGAGGAGGGATGAGGAGGTGGATAATGTAGACTCGGAGTCAGAGAGATAAAACAGAAGCAATGTCCATTAAAGCCATAATAAACACAGGTATTCTCTACAGTCCTGCAGCAACCAAACATCAAAACATCATAATGGAACAAAAGTGAATTAAAAACAGAAAACCATTAGGGATTTGTAATTACAAAAAGGCATAAAATAATAAATTTAACTACATTACGTTTTATATTTTTTCCCTAAAGAGCAAAATGTATCTGACAGGCTCTGCCTCAGAATACATTGTTTTTGGTAATTAACAGGAGGAGCTGGTGACATTTACTGTTTTCTGCTGATATACATAGAAAAGTGTGGGTAAGAGTCTTATACAGAGGCCTTTCTCTCCCCTCCCCCTCTCTCTCTCTCTCCAACCCCATCTCTCTCTCCCCTCCCCCTCTCTCTCTCCCTCTCTCTCTCTCTCCAACCCCCTCTCTCTCCCTCTCCCTCCCCCTCTCTCTCTCTCCCTCTCTCTTCCTCAACCTCCTCGCTCTCCAACCCCCCTCTCTCTCTCTCCCCCTCTCTCTCTCTCCCTCTTTCTCTCTCTCCAACCCTCTCTCTCTCCAACCCCCCACTCTCTCTCTCGCTCTCCCTCCCCTCACCCTCTCTCTCCCTCTCTCTCTCTCTCCAACCCCCTCTCTCTCGCCCCCCTCTCTCGTTCTCTCTCTTTAATCTATCTCTCTCTCTCTCTCTCTCTCTTGAATCTCTCTCTCTCTCTCTTTCTCGCTCTTTCTCTTTGTCGCTCTCCACTATTTGGTGCTAATTGGGATGTTTTACATAGTCGGCAGAATAATCTATAATTGAAGTCATGTAAAATAATGAAATTATGGTGCACTTTATTTTGGATAGTACAGATAGTCCACCTGGAGGTGTTCTACAGATGGTCTACAGATGGTCTACAGATGGTCTTACTATCAACAAACTATCTGTTCATAAGCAACTGCTGGATAGGGTTAAGGTAAAAGTTTAAGATAAGGACAAGGGTTAAGGTTAGGGTTAGGGTTAGGGTAAGGTTTAGGATAAGGGTAAGGGTTCAGGTTAAGGTTAGGGTTAGGGTAAGGTTTAGGATAAGGGTAAGGGTTCAGGTTAAGGTTAGGGTTAGGGTAAGGTTTAGGATAAGGGTAAGGGTTCAGGTTAAGGTTTGGGTTAGGGTAAGGTTTAGGATAAGGGTAAGGGTTCAGGTTAAGGTTTGGGTTAGGGTAAGGTTTAGGATAAGGGTAAGGGTTCAGGTTAGGGTTAGGGTAAGGTTTAGGATAAGAGTAAGGTTTCAGGTTAAGGTTAGGGTTAGGGTAAGGTTTAGGATAAGGGTAAGGGTTCAGGTTAGGGTTAGGGTAAGGTTTAGGGTAAGGGTAAGGGTTCAGGTTAAGTTTAGGGTTAGGGTAAGTAGATAGTTGACATTTTACTGATAGTATGTCAAGCATCTACAGATGGATAAAGTGTTACTGAAATGATTTATTTATTAATTATGCAGTGATTCAAACATAACATTAAATCCATCTTCAAAATAATGTACAGAAATGTTTTACAAATAGAGAGCTGCATTTGCAATGGTTCTAACTGCATTTTTGTCCAAATTTCGTTATTGAAATAGCCTTGTTCTGCTCTCTCTCTCTCTCTCTCTCTCTCTCTCTCTCTCTCTCTCTCTCTCTCTCTCTCTCTCTCTCTCTCTCTCTCTCTCACTCACTCCAACCCCCTCTATCTCTCTCCAACCCCCCACCCCCCCTCTCTGTCTCTCTCTGGCTCTCTCTCTCTCTAATCTATCTCTCTTTAATCTCTCTCTAATATCTCTCCCCTTTTCTCTGTTTCTCTCTTTCTCGCTCTTTCTCGCTCTTTCTCTTTGTCGCTCTCCACAATTTGGTGCTAATTAGGATGTTTTACATGTTTGGCAGAATAATGTATATTTCAAGTTATGTAAAAGTCTTAATTTTTGTCCAAATGTTGTTATTGAAACAGTCTTGTTCTGTTCAATGTTCTCCAGCTAAATAGTACTCTAAATACCTCAATTCATGTTGTTCATTTCATAAGAAAACAATTTATAAATTGCTGACACCATTCAAACCAATGAGAATTAGGAACTATAAAGCCAATTATCTCAGAATCATCTTTTTTGCAGATACAGTGAAGTCCGAATTTATTGACACCTTTGATAAAGATGAGCAATTTTTTTTTCAAGATGTGTCACGCGCACAAGAACAGTGAAATGCATTTCTGGCCAACTTTAAACCCAACAATGCAGTATCAATAGTGTTCTGAAATAAAGTACAACAAAAACACACGAGAAATAGTCAATAGAAGAACACGAGAAAGCAAGTAAGCTATATACAAGGTCAGCTCCAGGGTCAGTGCCAAAAAACATATTTACAATGTGCAGAGATACTGGAGTGGTAGGGGTAGATATGTATAGGGGTAAGGTGACTAGGCATCAGGATATATGATAAACAGAGTAACAGCAGCGTGTGTGTGTGTGTGAGTGAGTGAGAGAGTGAGAGAGTGAGTGAGTGAGAGAGAGAATAAATAGGGTGTGAGAATAGGGTGTGAGAATAGAGTGTGAGAATAGAGTGTGAGAATAGAGTGTGAGCATAGGGTGTGAGAATAGAGTGTGAGAATAGGGTGTGAGAATAGAGTGTGAGGATAGTGTGAGAATAGAGTGTGAGAATAGTGTGAGAATAGGGTGTGCATAGTCAAAAATAAGAATAAAACAGAAGGGTTAGTTTGTGTAGCCATTTTGTTAGCTTTTTAGCAGTCTTATGACTTGAGGATAAAAGCTGTTCAGGAACTTGTTGGTGTCAGACTTGTTGCTCCGGTACCACTTGCCATGTAGAAGCAGTGAGAACAGTCTATGGTTTGGGTGGCTGGAGTCTTTAATAATTACCCGGGCCTTTTTTTTACACCGCTTGATATAAAGGTCTTGAATTGCAGGGAGCTCAGCCCCAATGATGTACTGGGCTGTCCGTACCACCCTCTGTAGCGCCATGTGATCGAGGGTGGTACTGTTGCCATATCAAGCGGTGATGCGACCAGTCAAAATGCTCTCAACGGTGCAGCTGTAGACCTCTTTGAGGATTTGAGTGCCCATGCCAAATCTTTTCAACCTCCTGAGGGGGAATAGGCACTGTTGCCTGTGTGTGTGAACCATTTTAACCTGTTGGGGCTAGGGGGCAGTAATTGCACGGCCGGATAAAAAATTTACCCAATTTAAACTGGTTACTACTCTTGCCCAGAAACGAGAATATGCATAGAATTAGTAGATTTGGATAGAAAACACTCTAAAGTTTCTAAAACTGTTTGAATGGTGTCTGTGAGTATAACAGAACTCATATGGCAGGCCAAAACCTGAGAAGATTCCATACAGGAAGTGCCTGTCTGACAATTTGTTATCCTTCTGTTGCATCTCTATCGAAAATACAGCATCTCTGCTGTAACGTGACATTTTCTAAGGCTTCCATTGGCTCTCAGAAGGCGCCAGAAAGTGGAATGACGTGTCTACTGTCTCTGGGCGAAGAACAGCAGGGGAATTTGTGAGTGGTCAGGTTGGGAACAGTGACACTGGAGATGCGCGTTCATGAGAATTCTAAAAATTTTTCTTTCAGCCTTTGAATGAATACAAATTCGCCCGCTTGCATTATTATCGCTATTTTACAAGAAAAATAGCATAAATATTGATTTTAAACAGCGTTTGACATGCTTCTAAGTACGGTAATGGAATATTTTTAACTTTTTTGTCACGAAATGCGCTCGCGCGTCACCCTTCGGATAGTGACTTGAACACACGAACAAAATGGAGCTATTTGGATATAACTATGGATTATTTGGAACCAAAACAACATTTGTTGTTGAAGTAGAAGTTCTGGGAGTGCATTCTGACGAAGAACAGCAAAGGTAATCAAATTTTTGTTATAGTAATTCTGAGTTTGGTGAGGGCCAAACTTGGTGGCTGTCAAATTAGCTAGCCGTGATGGCCGGGCTAAGTACTCAGAATATTGCAAAATGTGCTTTCGCCGAAAGGCTATTTTAAAATCTGACACCGCGATTGCATAAAGGAGTTCTGTATCTATAATTCTTAAAATAATTGTTATGTATTTTGTGAACATTAATCATGAGTAATTTAGTAAATTCACCGGATGTTTGCAGTTGGGTATGCTAGTTCTGAACGTCACATGCTAATGTAAAAAGCTGTTTTTTGATATAAATATGAACTTGATTGAACAAAACATGCATGTATTGTATAACATAATGTCCTAGGGTTGTCATCTGATGAAGATCATCAAAGGTTAGTGCTGCATTTAGCTGTGGTTTTGGTTTTTGTGACATATATGCTTGCTTTGAAAATGGCTGTGTGATTATTTTTGGCAGGGTACTCTCCTGACATAATCTAATGTTTTGCTTTCGCTGTAAAGCCTTTTTGAAATCGGACAATGTGGTTAGAATAACGAGAGTCTTTAAAATGATGTAAAATAGTCATATGTTGGAGAAATTGAAGTTATTGCATTTTTGAGGTATTTGTATTTCTCACCACGCGATTCCACTGGCTGTTGACTAGGTGGGACGCAAGCTTCCCACCTAGCCCAGGGAAGTTAAATCCTTAGGGATTTGGACAACGAGGAACTTGAAGTTCTTGACTTGCTCCATTGCAGCCGCTTTAATATAGATGCCCCCCCTCCTATATTCTCTAGTCCACAATCAGCTCCTTGGTCTTACTGAAGTTGAGGGAGAGGTTGTTGTCCTGGCACCACACTGCCAGGTCACTTACCTCCTCCCTGTAGGTTGTCTCATCATCACCGGTGATCACGTCTACCATCGTCTTGTCATCAGCAAACCTGATGATGGTGTTGGAGTCCTGTGTGGCCACGCAGTTGAACAAAAGAGGACTAAACGCTGCCTCCCGAGTGGTACAGCGGTCAAAGGCACTGCATTGCAGTGTTGCGACATCTCTACAGCCTGGGGTTCGATCCCACCCTCGGTGACCATGAGTCCCATAGGGCGGTGCACAATTGGCCTAGCGTCGTTCGGGTTAGTTAGAAGAAGGGGATTAAGCACACCCCTGTGGGGCCCCCCTGTAGAGTGTCAGCATGTCGGAGGTGATGTTGTCTACCCTCACCACCTGGGGTAAGCCTGTGAGGAAGTCCAGGACCCAGTTCCCTAGGGAGGTGGTCAGTCCCAGGGTCCCAAGCTTTGTGACAAACTTGGAGGGGACTATGGTGTTGAAACTGAGCTGTCCACTCATAACTGTGTGGCCATGCACGTCTCACACTCAATCATCAAGTTTGCTGACGACACAACAGTGTTAGGCCTGATTACCAACAACATCGAAACAGCCTACATGGAGAAGGTGAGTGCCTTCGTGGAGTGGTGGCAGGAAAATAATCTCTCCCTCCACGTCAACAAAACAAAAGAGCTGATCGTGGACTACAGGAGACAGCAGAGAGAGCACGCCCCCATCCACAATGATGGGGCCACAGTGGAGAGGGTCAAACGCTTCAAGTTCCTCAGCATGCACATCACTGAGGACCTGAAGGACTCCCTTCACACCGACAGTGTGGGGAAGAAGGCGCAACGGCTTCTCTTCAACCTCAGGAGGCTGAAGAAATTCAGCTTGGCCCCTAAGACCCTCACAAACTTCTACAAATGCACCATTGAGAGCATCCTGTCGGACTGTATCCCCGCCTGGCATGGGAATTGCATCGTCCGCAAACGCAGGGCTATCCAGAGGGTGGTGGGATCAGTCCAACACACCATCAGGGGAACACTGTTTGCCCTCCAGGACATCTACAGCACCGGTGTCACAGGAAGGCCAAGAAGATCATCAAGGACCTCAGCAACCATAGCCACGGCCTGTTCACCCCGCTAACATCTAGAAGGCAGAGACAGTACAGGTGAATCAAAGCTGGGATCGAGAGACTGATGAACAGCTTCTATCTCCAGCTAGGTCCGGGGTTATTGTTGGGCTTTTGGGGGCCTGGCCGATCCTACCGCACCTCTTTGCCCGTCCAAATGAAATATTGATATATTGATAATTTATTTGACGCATACATCTCAGTTAAATCATCAGAGCGAACAGAACAGCTCTGTCTCAGTATGTGTAGATCCTGTATCTGATGCTGTCTGGACCAAAAGAGTACTGCATGTCATACTATTTCTGGGCGGACAATATCAGATACATGGGATACATACAGAGGGTCGCTGTTTCGCTCGCTCGGATGCTTTCTCTGGTGAAATAGTTTCAGCAGAGAGGAAGAGGTCTGACTCTCGCCAAATCTTGTCCAACATAAGACCAATGTGTTTCTATGGGAATAATATGCAGACCTAAGATTATTGCCTGCATTCCTGCCTTTGGGACAAATACTTCCATTGTTAGGGTGGAGACATAAGCATCTCATCATATTTAACAGATCTTTGGTTTCAGCCTCTTGAGAATTGGAAAGGAAAGTTGGAGAGTGCATAGGTGCACTCTTAGTATGCTGGGTTCTCCTAAAATAAATGTATGTTTTGCCAAAATTATAGGCTATACTTACTCCTGTCTAAATAAAATCCTTAAAAATACTTCACCAGGGAGCATGACTTAGCCACAGAGGATCATTAGCTTCTTTACATTTTTTTTGTCGTTGCTGTGAATTATTTAAAATCACAACCTATCTATTTTGGGAAGCCTGCAGTTTGGTGGCAACAGATTCGGCTGTCAGTGAAAAGCGTCTAAAATATGTGTTTAGATAAATGTGTTTTGAGTAGAATTTAAAATCTTGTAACAGGAAGAAGGGCAAGGTGGTGTGTGTGTGGCCAAGATATGGCGCTTATCTATTCAGAATGCATGCACTCAGCTCTCCAGAACGCGCTCAACTGTCTCCCGCCAATTCTTGTGCATTCGTTGTTTCATTGAGTGAATTGTTTGCCCTTTGATTGTTTATTTGGGGTTCATCAAAATGTTTTAAGGTATTTTGTTTGGCGTGCAACGAGTGTGTTTCTGGTTTCTCTTTCCTGATAACGTTGAGGGAGCGCGCACGCCTGAGCACACACACAAGTACCTGACCTGCTGTGTGCAACAGTAGGAAAGTGCCCATTATGGCCGATTTCTGATTATTTTAACTCCTCACGTCCAATATATGCTGGGCTTCTCAGTCATTTTTTCTTCGCCTCACTCAGGAAGTCAACAAAGTCCGTTTTTTTTATTTTTTTTTTACATCCATTGCGAATGATAGTTCTTCAGTACTTTAAAAATATTTCCAACTCTCCCGGCCTTGATAATCGCCTCGGGGTGAAAGGGCAAAATATCATGATCTGATGAGTCCATGTATTCAGTGGAAACCTCATAAATAAAAACATGTGTCTGTCCTGAGCTCATTGGCGCGGGATAATCTGAGGCCCCGGAATAGTTTACTTGATGAAATGTTGCAAGTTTGCTAGCGACCACTTCAGGCCAGATCCAATAGATAATTTGATACAAAAGTTGCACTTCACTAGAAATTGCTCAAGTCAAGACAGATAGAAAGGGAGGCAGACATGTGGAGTAGAGAGAAGAATGTGAAATATTTTCGACTGTTTTTTTTATTTGGTCGACTTTAGGCCTATGTATTTTACTTAGTTGACGATGAAGTTATAGGCTTACTGCTGCATTGGCCTAAAGGCTATCTCTGAGTTCTATGAAAGTTATAGGTCTACTGCTACATTGGCCTAAAGGCTATCTCTGAGTTCTATGAAAGTTATAGGTCTACTGCTACATTGGCCTAAAGGCTATCTCTGACTTATGTGAAAGTTATAGGTCTACTGCTATATCTCTGAGTTCTATGTTCTCATTTCTTTAGTTGCCAATGAGTCACAGTATCAATGTGTCCACACGGCGGGACGCTGGTACTCTCCCCTTAGTTCTATTGTAACTTTTAGATGTTTAATTTGACATTTTTGATAATTTTTGTGCTTGTTTAATTAACATTCACTCCATTTATTGATAGGAACTAGGGACAGAAGCAACATAAGCATGAAAAAGTTAAAATAAATGCCAAAAGAATCACAAAATAGCAAAGTTGGGTCGAAGCTTGCAAGATGGCAGCCAATACAATATGGCGCCATCTGACTGTATGAAATAAATAATTAAAATACTGAGCTATATTGTATGCCAAAACAAAGAAAAATAGGAAATTATATTACACTCTACTAATACAATTGCTCAAAATGATTTTCTTTAACTAGTAATAGTAAATAAAAAAAGATTGACACCCCTGTTTTCAATGCCTTTCAATACCTCACCTAGCGAGGATAACAGCACTGAGCCTTTTTTCTTAAATGTTTTATGAGATTGGAGAACACATTGTAGGGGGATCTTAGACCAGTCCTCCATACAGAATCCTTGTAGACATCCTTGATATCTTTGGTCTGTGCTTATGAACTGCCCCTCATCAATTCAAACCACAGGTTTTCAATGGGTTTTAAGTCTGGAGTTGGCCATTGCGGAAAAGCAGCAGGTAGCCTAGTGGTTAAGAGTGTTGTAACCGAAAGGTTCAAATTCCCGAACCAGGAAAGGTTGTTGTGCCCTTGCGCAAGGCAGTTAACCCCCCAAACGTGCTCCCCGGGTGCTGGTGACATGAACGTTGATTAAAAAAAGGCAATTTATGCTTCATCGAAGATTTCTTATGGAGGGTGTGATGCAATTGCGGAGCCTTCAGAGGCATGCAGAGGCTAGATTGAGCTCCGCCTCCCAAATTTTGAAACAATGCAGAGGGCTATGTATAGCTTTGCATTTGATTGGTTGACAGTAGGTGGGGGTCAGAGGTCATGTATAAAACACAAACTAATTTCATTCACAACAGCTCTGCGCTACTCCTCAAAGTATGAATGCTCTGCAAAGGCCGTATCACTGTAAATGCTACCCGGCCCAATACAGACCTTGGATTGACCATACAGCACCTTTAAGGCAGGCCCCCACCACCTCTCTGATTCAGAGGGGTTTGGGTTAAATGCGGAAGACATATTTTGGTTAAATGCATTCAGTTGTGCAACTGACTAGGTATCCCGTTAATATCATTTCACAATGTTTTTGTAACATACAATATAGCTCAGTATTTAAATGATTTATTTTATATAGTAATTTTTGCTCATTCTTATCAAGGGTGTCAATAATTTCAGACCCTACTGTAGAAAACAACACCTTGTGTAGAGGAACCAGTGTCACGCCCTGACCTGAGAGAGACGTTTTATTTCTCTATTTTGTTAGGTCAGGGTGTGGGGTGGGCATTCTATGTCATTATATTTCTATGTTTTGGCCAGGTATGGTTTCCAATCAGAGGCAGCTGTCTATCATTGTCTCTGATTGGGAACCATACTTAGGCAGCCTTTTCCCACCTGTGTTTGTGGGTAGTTGTTTTCTGTTTTCTGTACCTGACAGAACTGTGCGCTTTTGTTTCCTTTTGTTATTTTTGTTCGAGTGTTTGTTTGATTTAATAAATAATCATGAACACGTACCACACTGCATCTTGTTCACCTCTCTACGACGATCGTTACAGAACTACCCACCACAACTGGATCAAGCAGCGTGCCCGGGAGGAGATGGATTCCTGGTCTCTGGAGGAGTTAGAGGAGAGGAGAGACTGGACTTGGGGGCAAGTATTGGAGAGATACAGAAGCCTGCCAGGGAAGCAGGTGAAGGCAGCGAGAGAGGAACTAGCACGGCAAGGACGGGAGCACGAGAGGCAGGCCCCCCAAAACATTTTTGGGGGGCTAGATTGGCGGAGTCAGGGTTGAGACCTGAGCCAACTCCCCGTGCTTATCGTGGTGAGCATGTGACTGGTCAGGCACCGCGTGGTGCGGTGATGTGCGATGTATCTCCAGTGTGCATCCACAGCCCAGTACGTCCTGTGCCTGCTCCTCGCACTCTCCCTCCAGTGCGCATCCACAGCCCAGTACGTCCTGTGCCTGCTCCTCGCACTCTCCCTCCAGTGCGCCTCCACAGCCCAGTACGTCCTGTGCCTGCTCCACGTACCAGGCTGTCAGTATGTCTCCTCAGTCTGGTGAGACCCGTTTCAGCTCCACGTAAGAAGCCTTCAGTGATGATCCATGGTCCGAAGCCTCCAGTGATGATCCATGGCACGAAGCCTCCAGTGATGATCCATGGCCCGGAGCCTGTAGGAATGATCCATGGCACGAAGCCTCCAGTGATAATCCATGGCCCGGAGCCTCAAGTGATAATCCATGGCAAGAAGCTTGCAGGGATGATCCATGGCCCGGAGCCTGTAGGGATGATCCATGGCACGAAGCCTCCAGTGATAATCCATGGCCGGAGCCTCCAGTGATGATCCATGGCACAAAGCCTCCAGTGATGATCCATGGCAAGAAGCCTCCAGTGATGATCCATGGCGCGGAACCTGTAGTGAGGATCCATGGCACGGAGCCTGCAGCGACGGTCCCCTGTCCGGAACCTACAGCGACGCTCTCCAGTCCGGAGCCTTTAGCGAAGCTCTCCAGTCAGGAGCCTTCAGCGACGCTCTCCAGTCCGGAGCCTCCAGCGACGCTCTCCAGTCCGGAGCCTTCAGCGACGCACTCCAGTCCGGAGCCTCCAGCGACGCTCCCCAGTCCGGAGCCTCCAGCGACGCTCCCCAGGCGGTCGGCAGTTCAGAGCCTCCGGCAATGATCCACGGTCTGGTTCCTCCGGCAACACAGAAGCGGGGGGATCAGTGGGCGGAGTGGGGGTTACGCCCCGAACCAGAGCTGCCGCCAAGAATAGATGCCCACCCGGACCCTCCCCTATAGGTTCAGGTTTGCGGCCAGGAGTCCGCACCTTTGGGGGGGGGTGGTTGTTTTCTGTTTTCTGTTTCTGTACCTGACAGAACTGTGCGCTTTCGTGTCCCTTTGTTATTTTTGTTCGAGTGTTTGTTTGATTTAATAAATAATCATGAACACATTGCATGCTGCATCTTGGTCCCCTCTCTACGACGATCGTTACAACCAGACACTGTGTACAGGTAACACATGTCAATCACATGGAAATATACTTACTATGTTTTGTTTGAACTGGGTGATATTCTGGGATAAATACCTACTCAACGTTCTCTCTCTCTCTCTCTCACACACACACACACACACACACACACACACACACACACACACACACACACACACACACACACACACACACACACACACACACACACACACGCACACACTGACACACTCACACACACACTCACACTCAAACATTCAAACACACACACACACTCACACACACTCATGCACTCACACACACGAACTTACACACACACACACACACACACTCACACTGACACACACACACTCACACTCACACTCAAACATTCAAACACACACACACACACTCACTCACTCACTCACTCACACACTCACTCACACGCACTTACACACCACACACACACACACACACACACACACACACACACACACACACACACACACACACACACACACACACACACACACACACACACACACACACACACACACACATGTACTCTCACACATACTCACACACACACTCACAGACACACACACACTCACTCACAGTCACTCACAGTCACTCACTCACACACGTACACACACACACATTCACATGCACACACCCCGTTGTTCTCTGACAGTCTAGTGGACCTTCCAGTGTGATTGGTCCCATTTCATTCCTAAATGTCACACAGTTAATACCAGTGCTGTGTGTGTGCTGTCTTGTAAGTGGTTCTTTAAGAGCTGCCAGTGGACCATTAGCGTCTCTAAACCATAAACGCTGAATCAGTCAGAGTGCTCAAACCCCAGAATGGGTCTTTAATGGTTAAGGTTATCAGACAAAGAACCACAAGTAAGTCTATTACTCTACCATGCAATGTGTGTGTCTGTTCAGAAAAGAGAGAACAGGAGAGAGAGAAAAGTGAGAGAAAGGGACAAAAAAGAGACAGAGAGAGAAAGAGAGAGAGAAATGAAGAGACAAGAGAATGAGAGAAAGAGCAGAAAGAGAGATATATAGAGGTGTAGAGAGGTGTTGAGAGGTATAGAGTGGTATAGAGAGGTGTAGAGAGAGAGGGGAATAGAGATGTATAGAGAGGCAAAGAGAGGTGTAGAGAGGTGTAAAAAGGTGTAAAGAGGTGTAAAGAGGTACATGGAGGTGTAGAGAGGTATAGAGAATTATAGAGAGGATTAGAGCGGTGTAGAGCGGTATAGAGAGGTGTAGAGAGGTATATATGTATAGAAGGGTACAGAGAGGTAAAGAAGGGTACAGAGAGGTATAAAGGGGTATAGTGAGGTGCAGAGAGATGCAGAGAGGTGTAGAGTGTTATAGATTGTTATAGAGTGTTATATAGAGGAGTAGAGATGAGTAGAGATGAGCGGATAGGTGTAGAGAGGTATAGAGAGGTGTAGAGAGGTAGAGAGAGGGTTTTAGGGAGGTGTAGTGAGGTGTGGAGAGGTGTAGAGAGGTATAGAGAGTTGTAGACAGGTATAGGGAGGTGTAGAAAGGTGTAGAGATGTATAGAAAGGTGTATACAGTGAGGGAAAAAAGTATTTGATCCCCTGCTGATTTTGTACGTTTGCCCACTGACAATAATAATAATAATTTTAATGGTAGGTTTATTTGAACAGTGTAACAGAATAACAACAAAAAAATCCAGAAAAATACATGTAAAAAATGTTATAAATTGATTTGCATTTTAATGAGGGAAATAAGTATTTGACCCCCTCTCAATCAGAAAGATTTCTGGCTCCCAGGTGTCTTTTATACAGGTAACGAGCTGAGATGAGGAGCACACTCTTAAAGGGAGTACTCCTAACCTCAGTTTGTTACCTGTATAAAAGACACCTGTCCACAGAAGCAATCAATCAATCAGATTCCAAACTCTCCACCATGGCCAAGACTAAAGAGCTCTCCAAGGATGTCAGGGACAAGATTGTAGACCTACACAAGGCTGGAATGGGCTACAAAATCATCGCCAAGCAGCTTGGTGAGAAGGTGACAACAGACAACAAATGGAAGAAACACAAAAGAACTGTCAATCTCCCTCGGCCTGGGGCTCCATGCAAGTTCTCACCTCATGGAGTTGCAATGATCATGACAACGGTAAGGAATCAGCCCAGAATTACACGGGAGGATCTTGTCAACGATCTCAAGGCAGCTGGGACTATAGTCACCAAGAAAACAATTGGTAACACACTACGCCGTGAAGGACTGAAATCCTGCAGCGCCCGCAAGGTCCCCCTGCTCAAGAAAGCACATATACATGCCCGTCTGAAGTTTGCCCATGAACATCTGAATGATACAGAGGACAACTGGTGAAAGTGTTGTGGTCAGATGAGACCAAAATGGAGCTCTTTGGCATCAACTCAACTCGCCGTGTTTGGAGGAGGAGGCATGCTGCCTATGACCCCAAGAACACCATCCCCACCGTCAAACATGGAGGTGGAAACATTATGCTTAGGGGGTGTTTTTCTGCTATGGGGACAGGACAAATTCACCGCATCAAAGGGACGATGGACGGGGCCATGTGCCGTCAAATCTTGGGTGAGAACCTTCTTCCCTCAGCCAGGGCATTGAAAATGGGTCGTGGATGGGTATTCCAGCATGACAATGACCCAAAACACATGGCCAAGGCAACAAAGGAGTGGCTCAAGAAGAAGCACATTAAGGTCCTGGAGTGGCCTAGCCAGTCTCCAGACCTTAATCCCATAGAAAATCTGTGGAGGGAGCTGAAGGTTCGAATTGCCAAACGTCAGTCTCGAAACCTTAATGACTTGGAGAAGATCTGCAAAGAGGAGTGGGACAAAACCCCTCCAGAGATGTGTGCAAACCTGGTGGCCAACTACAAGAAACGTCTGACCTCTGTGATTGCCAACAAGGGTTTTGCCACCATGTACTAAGTCATGTTTTGCAGAGGGGTCAAATATTTATTTCCTTCATTAAAATGCAAATCAAGTTACAACATTTTTGAAATGCGTTTTTCAGGATTTTTTTGTTGTTATTCTGTCTCTCACTGTTGAAATAAACCTACCATTAAAATGATAGACTGATCATTTCTTTGTCAGTGGGCAAAAGTACAAAATCAGCAGGGATCAAATACTTTTTTCCCTCACGGTATAGGTGTAGAGATGTATATAGAGATATAGAGAGGTATATGGAGACGTAGAGAGGAGAATAGAGTTGCATAGAGAGTTTTAGGGAGATATAGAGCGGTATAGAGAGGTATAACGAGGTATAGAAGGAATAAAGAGGTGTAGAGAGGTATAGAGAGGTGTAGAGAGAGAGTGGTATAGAGATGTACATAGGTGTGTAGAGAGATGTAGCGAGAGAGAGGGGAATATAGATAAGTATAGAGAAGTGTGGTGAGGTATATAGAGGAATAGAGTGGTGTAGTGAGGTATAGAGAGGTGTAGTGAGGTATAGAGTTGTAAAAAGAGTTATAAAGAAGTATAGAAATGTGTAGAGAGTTGTAGAGAGGTATAGAGAGGTTTAGAGAGGTGTAGAGAGAGAGAAGGGTATAAAAATGTATAGATAGGTGTAGAGAGGTATGGAGAAGATTAGAGTAGTGTAGAGAAGAGTAAAAAGGTATAGAGAGGTGTAGAGAGGTGTAGAGAGGTTTAGAGAGGTATAGGGAGGTATGGAGAAGTGTAGAGATGTATAGTGAGGTGTGGAGAGGTACAGAGAGATGTAGACGTGTGTATAAAAGTGTAGAGAGGCATACAGACGTATAGAGAGGTTTAGAAAGGTATAGAGAGGTATGGAGAGGTGTAGAAAGGGGCAGAGAGGTGTAAAGAGGCGTAGATAGGTATAGAGAAGGGTAGAGAGGTATAGAGAGGGGTAGATAGAAGAATAGAGAGGTGTTGAGAGAGAGGGGTATAGAGATGTATAGAGAGGTGTGGAGAGGTAAAGAGAGGTGTAAAGTGGTGTAGAGAGGTGTGGAGAGGCGTAGAGAGGTATAGAGAGGGGTAGATAGAAGAATAGAGAGGTGTTGAGAGAGAGGGGTATAGAGATGTATAGAGAGGTGTAGAGAGGTGTAGAGAGGAGTACCGAGGTATAGAGAGGTATATAGAGAGGTGTGGCAAGGTATAGAGAAGTATAGAGAGGTGCAGAGAGGTATAGACGGTTAAAGAGAGGTATAGGGAGGTGTAGAAAGGTGTAGAGAGGTATAGAAAGGTGTAGAAAGGTGTAGAGAGGTATAGAGAGGTGCAGAGGGGTATAGAAAGGCTTGTAATTAGGTGTTGAGAGGGATAGAGAGGTTTAGAGAGGTATGGAGACATATAGAGAGGTGTAGAGAGGAGTAGAGAGGTGTAGAGAAGCATATAGAGTCATATAGAGGCGTAGAGAGGTATAGAGAGATACAGAGAGGTGTGGAGATGTATAGAGAGGTGTGGAGAGGTGTTGAGAGGTATAGAGAGATGTAGAAAGTGTAGAGAGGTATAGAGACAGTTTTAGAGATGTATTGAGAAGTGTAGAAAGGTTTATAGAGGTATAGAGAGATATAGAGAGGACTAGAGAGGACCAGATAGGTGTAGAGAGATGTATATAGAGTTGTGGAGAAGTGTAGAGGTGTAGAGAGGTATTGAGAGGTGTAGACGTGTCTAGAAGGTGTAGAGAGGAGTGGAGAGGTTTAGAGGTGTAGAGATGTACAGAGAGAGAGGGGTATAGAGAGGTATAGAGAGGTTTATAGAGGTATAGAGAGATATAGAGAGGACTAGAGAGGACCAGATAGGTGTAGAGAGATGTATATAGAGTTGTGGAGAAGTGTAGAGGTGTAGAGAGGTATTGAGAGGTGTAGACGTGTCTAGAAGGTGTAGAGAGGAGTGGAGAGGTTTAGAGGTGTAGAGATGTACAGAGAGAGAGGGGTATAGAGAGGTATAGAGAGGTGTAGAGAGGTGTAGAAAAATGTGGAGAGGTATAGAGATAGGTATATACAGGTATAGGGAAGTATAGAGATGTATAGAGAGAACTAGAGAGGATAGAGAGGTGTAGAAAGGTATAGAGGGTTGTAGAAAGGTGTTTAGAGGTATAGAGAGGTATAGAGAGGTGCAGAGAGGTATAGAGAGGTGCAGAGCGGTATAGAGAGTTGCAGCGATGTATTGGGATGTGTAGAAAGGTGTAGAAAGGTGTATAGAGGTATCGAGAGGTATAGGGAGGTATAGAGAGGAATAGAGGGGTAGAAACACCTATCTACACCTTTCTACACCAGTGAGGTGTAGAAAGGTGTAGAACGGTGTAGAGCGGTATAGATAGGTGTAGCGAGATGGAGAGAGGTGGAGAGAGGTAAAGAGAAGTTTAGAGAGGTTTAGAGAGGTGTGGAGAGGTATAGAGAGGTGTATCGAGGTGTATCGAGTTTTGGAAAGATGTGGAGAAGTATTGAGATGTATAGAGAGGTTATGAGACTTGTATAGAGAGATAAAGGGGTAAAGAGATGTATAGAGAGGTATAGGGAGGTACAGAGAGGTGTAGAGAGTTGGAAAGAGGTATAGAGAGGTATTGAGAGGTATAGAATGGTGTAGAAAGGTGTAGTGAGGTATAGAGAAGTGTAGAGAGGTTGTGGAGAGATATAGAGAGGTGCAGAGAGGTATATAGAGGTGTCGACGTGTGTAGAAAGGTGTGGAGAGGTATAGAGAGTTGTAGAAAGGTGTGGAGAGGTATATAGAGATGTAGAAAGGTGTTGAGAGGTGTAGAGAGATGTAGAGAGGTATAGACAGGTGTCGAGAGATGTAGAGAGATGTTGAGTGGTATAAAGAGGCATATAGAGACTTAGAGAGATGTACAGTGGTATAGAGAGGTGTGGAGTAGAGAGACAGGTATATAGAGGTATAGCGAGGTGTATAGAGGTATAGAGAAGTGTAGAGGGTTCTAGAGAGGTGTAGAAAGATGTAGAGAGGTATAGGGACAGGTATAGAGAGGTATAGAGACGTGTAGAAAGGTATTTCGTGGTATGGAGAGGTGTAGAGAGGTGTGGACAGGTGTATAAAAGTGTATAGAGGTGTATAGATAGGTAGAGAGGTGTAGAGAGGTATAGAGAGGTGTGGATAGGAGTAGAGACGTATGGAGAGCTGTAGAGAGCTTTGTGCTGTCTGTGGCCTGAGCCTATGGTGGGTTTGGTTTTCCATGTGTAGTGACCCAACCTGTCTGCAGGCCATCCAGGCCTCCTTGTTCCCGCGTCCGTCTCACCATGGACCCAGGAGACATCAGGTCTTTATGACCCCTCTACACCCTTCCTCCATCCTTCCATCCCTCGGTCCCACCATCCCTCCAGCCCTCCATCGCACCACTGCCGCGGGCAGTGGCTGACTTTCTCTGCAGTTGACCGTGATGTGGAACGCTCACCGCGGGAGAAAGGGAGACCTCACCTCTTATATTTTTCTTTCCTCCTCTCTTCCTCCTCTCCTCTCGTCCGTCCCCTCTGAGAGAGAGAGGCACAGCGGCAGGGTTGACCGATTTAACAGCTGCTGGGTGATGCACTTAGAAAGTCATTTGTTAAAATCTAATTGATTGCTACATTTTTCACCTCCACACACTCTGCCAGAGCTGTTCACTGTGTGTGTGTGTGTGTGTGTGTGTGTGTGTGTGTGTGTGTGTGTGTGTGTGTGTGTGTGTGTGTGTGTGTGTGTGTGTGTGTGTGTGTGTGTGTGTTTGTTTGCGTGTGTGTGTGTTTGTTTGCTTGTGTGTGTGTGTGTGCGTGAGCACGTGTGTGTGTGTGTTTTTTGTGTGTGTGTGTGTGTGTTTGTTTGCGTGTGTGTTTGCGTGTGTGTTTGTGTGTTTGTTTGTGGTGCATGAGCACGTGTGTGTGATCTGTTCACAGAATGAGAACAGCACGGTTGAACAGAAGCAGATGCTGCCAGTGAGTGAGTGAGAGAGAGAGAGAGAGAGAGAGAGAGAGAGAGAGAGAGAGAGAGAGAGAGAGAGATATCTGCTACAGGCAAGGTGAGCCAGAAGCACAGCACACAGACATGAATGAGAGAGCTGGTCTGAGTGGTGTGATTAGCGTACTGAGAGAGCTGGTGTGAGTGGTGTGATTAGCGTACTGAGAGAGCTGGTGTGATTAGAGAACTGAGAGAGCTGGTGTGAGTGGTGTGATTAGAGAACTGAGAGAGCTGGTCTGAGTGGTGTGATTAGCGTACTGAGAGAGCTGGTCTGAGTGGTGTGATTAGAGAACTGAGAGAGCTGGTCTGAGTGGCGTGATTAGAGAACTGAGAGAGCTGGTGTGATTAGCGTACTGAGAGAGCTGGTCTGAGTGGTGTGATTAGCGTACTGAGAGAGCTGGTCTGAGTGGTGTGATTAGAGCACTGAGAGAGCTGGTCTGAGTGGTGTGATTAGAGAACTGAGAGAGCTGGTCTGAGTGGTGTGATTAGAGAACTGAGAGAGCTGGTCTGAGTGGTGTGATTAGCGTACTGAGAGAGCTGGTCTGAGTGGTGTGATTAGCGTACTGAGAGAGCTGGTCTGAGTGGTGTGATTAGCGTACTGAGAGAGCTGGTATGATTAGAGTACTGAGAGAGCTGGTCTGAGTGGTGTGATTAGAGAACTTAGAGAGCTGGTCTGAGTGGTGTGATTAGAGAACTGAGAGAGCTGGTGTGATTAGCGTACTGACAGAGCTGGTCTGAGTGGTGTGATTAGCGTACTGAGAGAGCTGGTCTGAGTGGTGTGATTAGAGCACTGAGAGAGCTGGTCTGAGTGGTGTGATTAGCGTACTGAGAGAGCTGGTCTGAGTGGTGTGATTAGCGTACTGAGAGAGCTGGTATGATTAGAGTACTGAGAGAGCTGGTCTGAGTGGTGTGATTAGAGAACTGAGAGAGCTGGTCTGAGTGGTGTGATTAGAGAACTGAGAGAGCTGGTCTGAGTGGTGTGATTAGCGAACTGAGAGAGCTGGTCTGGGTGGTGTGATTAGCGTACTGAGAGAGCTGGTCTGAGTGGTGTGATTAGAGAACTGAGAGAGCTGGTATGATTAGAGAACTGATAGAGCTGGTCTGAGTGGTGTGATTAGAGAACTGAGAGAGCTGGTCTGAGTGGTGTGATTAGAGAACTGAGAGAGCTGGTCTGAGTGGTGTGATTAGAGAACTGAGAGAGCTGGTCTGAGTGGTGTGATTAGAGAACTGAGAGAGCTGGTCTGAGTGGTGTGATTAGCGAACTGAGAGAGCTGGTCTGAGTGGTGTGATTAGCGAACTGAGAGAGCTGGTCTGGGTGGTGTGATTAGCGTACTGAGAGAGCTGGTCTGAGTGGTGTGATTAGAGAACTGAGAGAGCTGGTCTGAGTGGTGTGATTAGAGAACTGAGAGAGCTGGTTTGGGTGGTGTGATTAGCGTACTGAGGCTAAGCCCTTTAGGAGAAAGGCACCATGACACTCTCTTAAGCTTTCTTCCCATATGAGACTCATATATGCACCGGGAAATTGGTTGTTGTTTATAACAACTTTCATAGCACATTATGCATATTGAGCACCAACTGCCCCGTAGACGGGACACCGATCCATAGGAAGTCACATAAATGGAACACACTACAATATACAGGCGTACAATGATAAGTAAAGACTTTATTATTTGGAATATTTAATGCGCAAAATGTTTCACTGATTTGCTTTGGATGGTTGTGTTGTGTCTTGTAGACAAATGAATGGCTTTTTTTTACTGTTGACTTTAATATTGGTTGATCAGTCTTGTTACAATCATCATATATTAACTGGCTGATCAGTCTTGTTGAACTCATCAAATATTACTTGGCGGACCAGTCTTGTTACTGTCATCATATATTAATTGGCGGACCAGTCTTGTTGAAGTCATTAAATATTAATTGGTTGATCAGTCATGTTACAGTCATCATATAATTATTGGCTAATAAGTCTTGTTACAGTCATCATATATCAACGGGCTGATCACCCTAACCCTAAACTAGTTATCTGTAATAATAACCATAAACTAGTTATCTGTAATAATTGCTATAACCCTAACCTAGTTACCAAGTATTGGTGCTAACCGTGTGTTATTGGATGCTAGCATGCTAGTTAGCTACGGCGTCATAAGACACGGTGCACTGGAAGAAGCTGGAAGAATACTGTACCAAGTTATCTAGCTGAATAAACTAAGTTTGAGCCTATTCCTGGTAACATTGAACCACTGTAGTTTACATCAATTATAATTTCTAAAGTGGAAGTTGGAAAGTTATATTTGAGTGTCATTGAGTGTTCATTCCAATCTCCTTCGCATTAGCATAGCCTCTCCTGTAGCCTGTCACCCATGTGTTTGCCTATCCCTGTTCTCTCCTCTCTGCACAGGCCACACAAACGCTTCACACCGTGTGGCCGCTGCCACTCTAACCTGGTGGTCCCAGCGCGCACAACCCACGTGGAGTTCCAGGTCTCCGGCAGCCTCTGGAACTGCCAATCTGCAGCCAACAAGGCAGAGTTCAGCTCAGCCTATGCTACCCTCCAGTCCCTCGACTTCTTGGCACTGACGGAAACATGGATTACCACAGAAAACACTGCTACTCCTACTGCTCTCTCCTCGTCTGACCACGTGTTCTCGCATACCCCGAGAGCATCTGGTCAGCGGGGTGGTGGCACTGGAATCCTCATCTCTTCCAAGTGGACATTCTCTCTTTCTCCCCTGACCCATCTGTCTATCTCCTCATTTGAATTCCATGCTGTCACAATCACTAGCCCAATCAAGCTTAACATCCTTATCATTTATCACCCTCCAGGTTCCCTTGGAGAGTTCATCAATGAGCTTGACGCCTTGATCAGTTCCTTTCCTGAGGATGGCTCACCCCTCACAGTTCTGGGTGACTTTAACCTCCCTATGTCTACCTTTGACTCATTTCTCTCTGCCTCCTTCTTTCCACTCCTCTCCTCTTTTGACCTCACCCTCTCACCGTCCCCCGTACTCACAAGGCAGGCAATACGCTTGACCTCATCTTTACTAGATGCTGTTCTTCTAATCTCACTGCAACTCCCCTCCAAGTCTCCGACCACTACCTTGTATCCTTTTCCCTCTCGCTCTCCTCCAACACTACTCACTCTGCCCCTACTCAGATGGTATTGCGCCGTCGCAACCTTCACTCTCTCTCTCCTGCTACTCTCTCCTCTTCCATCCTATCATCTCTTCCCTCTGCTCAATCCTTCTCCTACCAATCTCCTGATTCTGCTTCCTCAACCCTCCTCTCCTCCCTTTCTGCATCCTTTGACTCTCTATGTCCCCTATCCTCCCAGCCGGCTCGGTCCTCCCCTCCTGCTCCGTGGCTTGATGACTCATTGCGAGCTCACAGAACAGGGCTCCGGGCAGCCAAGCGGATATAGAGGAAAACTAGCCTCCCTGCGAACCTGGCATCTTTTCACTCCCTCCTCTCTACATTTTCTTCCTCTGTTTCTGCTGCTAAAGCCACTTTCTACCACTCTAAATTCCAAGCATCTGCCTCTAACCCTAGGAAGCTCTTTGCCACCTTCTCCTCCCTCCTGAATCCTCCCCCCCTCCCCTCCCCCTCCCCCCTCTCTGCGGATAACTTCGTCAACCATTTTGAAAAGAAGGTTGACGACATTCGATCCTCGTTTGTTAAGTCAAACGACACCGCTGGTCCTGCTCACGTTGCCCTACCCTATGCTTTGACCTCATTCTCCCCTCTCTCTCCAGATGAAATCTTGCGACTTGTGACGGCCGGCCGCCCAACAACCTGCTCGCTTGACCCTATCCCCTCCTCTCTTCTCCAGACCATTTCCGGAGACCTTCTCCCCTACCTCACCTCTCTCATCAACTCATCCTTGACTGCTGGCTACGTCACTTCCGTCTTCAAGAGAGCGAGAGTTGCACCCCTTCTCAAAAAACCTACACTCGATCCCTCCAATGTCAACAACTACAGACCAGTATCCCTTCTTTCTTTTCTCTCCAAAACTCTTGAGCATGCCGTCCTTGGCCAGTCTCTCTCAGAATGACCTTCTTGATCCAAATCAGTCAGGTTTCCAGACTGGCCATTCAACTGAGACCGCTCTTCTCTGTGTCACGGAGGCTCTCCGCACTGCTAAAGCTAACTCTCTCTCCTCTGCTCTCATCCTTCTAGACCTATCTGCTGCCTTTGATACTGTGAACCATCAGATCCTCCTCTCCACCCTCTCCGAGTTGGGCATCTCCGGCGCGGCTCACTCTTGGATTGCGTCCTACCTGACAGGTCGCTCCTACCAGGTGGCGTGGCGAGAATCCGTCTCCGTACCACGTGCTCTCACCACTGGTGTCCCCCAGGGCTCAGTTCTAGGCCCTCTCCTATTCTCGCTATACACCAAGTCACTTGGCTCTGTCATATCCTCACATGGTCTCTCCTATCATTGCTACGCAGACGACACACAATTAATCTTCTCCTTTCCCCCTTCTGATAACCAGGTGGCGAATCGCATCTCTGCATGTCTGGCAGACATATCAGTGTGGATGACGGATCACCACCTCAAGCTGAACCTCGGCAAGATGGAGCTGCTCTTCCTCCCGGGGAAAGACTGCCCGTTCCATGATCTCGCCATCACGGTTGACAACTCCATTGTGTCCTCCTCCCAGAGTGCTAAGAGCCTTGGCATGACCCTGGACAACACCCTGTCGTTCTCAGCTAACATCAAGGCGGTGACCCGATCCTGTAGGTTCATGCTCTACAACATTCGCAGAGTACAACCCTGCCTTACACAGTAGGCAGCGCAGGTCCTAATCCAGGCACTTGTCATCTCCCGTCTGGATTACTGCAACTCGCTGCTGGCGGGGCTCCCTGCCTGTGCCATTAAACCCTTACAACTCATCCAGAACGCCGCAGCCCGTCTGGTGTTCAACCTTCCCAAGTTCTCCCATGTCACCCCGCTCCTCCGCACACTCCACTGGCTTCCAGTTGAAGCTCACATCTGTTACAAGACCATGGTGCTTGCCTACGGAGCTGTGAGGGGAACGGCACCTCCGTACCTTCAGGCTCTGATCAGTCCCTACACCCAAAGAAGGGCACTGTGTTCATCCACCTCTGGCCTGCTCGCTTCTCTACCTCTGCGGAAGCACAGTTCCCGCTCAGCCCAGTCAAAACTGTTCGCTGCTCTGGCACCCCAATGGTGGAACAAGCTCCCTCACGACGCCAGGACAGCGGAGTCAATCACCACCTTCCGGAGACACCTGAAACCCCACCTCTTTAAGGAATACCTGGGATAGGATAAAGTAATCATTCTACCCCCCCCCCACTGGATATCATAAGGTGAATGCACCAATTTGTAAGTCGCGTCTGCTAAATGACGTAAATGTAAAAATGTAAATAACCCTAATCTAGTTATTTGTTAAAGTAACCAGAACCCTAACCTAGTTATCTGTAATAGTAACCCTAACCTAGTTATGTGTAATAATAACCAGAACCCTAACCTAGTTATCTGTAATATTAACCAGAACCCTAACCTAGTTATGTGTAATAATAACCGGAACCCTAACCTAGTTATCTGTAACAATAACCAGAACCCTAACCTAGTTATTTGTAATAATAACCAGAACCCTAACCTAGTTATGTGTTATAGTAACCAGAACCCTAACCTAGTTATCTGTAATAATAACCAGAACCCTAACCTAGTTATGTGTAATAGTAACCAGAACCCTAACAGTAATCCTTAACCACCAAAGGATGTTTGATTCAACTTTGCTTTGGTAAAAAAAAGCATGCAGAACTTTGAAGAAACTGTTTGAAGAAATTCTGAAAGAGATTGGTGTGTTTTTTCACTATGTAATCTTGGCATGGGGTTGTTTAATGACAGACGTGTGTTTCTTTAAAAATATATCCCTGAGTAGTTTCTCTCCTCTTCAGCAGGACACCTGTATCGTTGTAGTTACTGGGTGTATTGATGCACCATCCAAAGTGGAATAAATAACTTTAATATGCTCAAAGAGATATTCAATGTCTGCCAATAGGTGCCCTTCTTTGCGAAGCATTGGACAACCTTCCTGGTCTTTGTGGTTGAACCTGTGTTTGAAATTCACTGCTCGACTGAGAAACCTTACAGATAATTGTATGTGTAGGGTACAGACATGAGGTAGTCTTTCAAAAATCATGTTAAACAATATTATTGCGCACAGAGAGAGTCCATGCAACTTATTATGTGACTTGTTAAGCACATTTTAACTCCTGAAATTATTTGAAGGAACTTTAGTTACTTGGGGACCGTACTGTGGACAAGCTTATGTACAGGACACCATTTCATCAGAGAGACTCTCTCCTCCACTTTGAGACATCTGAAGCTTTCAAAGTGGGAATGGTCCTGTGCTGGAAGTCTAAGAGTAATCCTAACTAATTTGTTCTGAGATGTCTATATTTGTTTTTAATTATCTTAGGGGCATTATTGTCCTAACTATGTAGATGTCAGAAACATACTAGTGGTTTTTCCAGTATTTCCAGACAACTGGGTTCTCACGGAACAAGTTATCAGTGATCTTAAACTGTTTATCTACTCTGCAGTTCCTCCACGCATCGTCACCTTGGAAACACACATCAACATTGTCAACAGAGCATGACGCGGGGGAGGAAAGAAGACTATTAAATAAAACTGATTAAAAGTAACACAAACACTAGCACACACACTCTACACAAATATACATTGTAATATTGTTGTATAGTGATATCATACATTTTGTGTTGTGCTTATGTGGAGGTGTGACATTGTTATATGATATACTGTTTTATTTTTTGGTTTTATGTGTGATGTGTCTTAATGTGTTTGGACCACAGGAAGAGTAGCTGCTGCCTTGGCAGGAACTAATGGGGATCCATAATAAACCCCAGGAAGAGTAGTTGCTGCCTTGACAGGAACTGATGGGGATCCATAATAAACCCCAGGAAGAGTAGCTGCTGCCTAAGCAGGAACTAAAGGGGATCCATAATAAACCCCAGGAAGAGTAGCTGTTGCCTTGGCAGGAACTAATGGGGATCCATAATAACCCCCAGGAAGAGTAGCTCCTGCCTTGATAGGAACTAATGGGGATCCATAATAAACCCCCAGGAAGAGTAGCTGCTGCCTTGGTGTCATAATCTTCGTCGTCTGAAGAGGAGAAATCATCGGACCAATATGCAGCGGGTATATTGCTCATCTTCGTATTTATTGAAGGTAACACACTTAAACAAAAATAATGACGATAACAGTCCAGTAAGGTGCACAGACTAAACCGGAAACAACCACCCACAAACACAAGTAAAAACAAACACACTTAAATATGGCCTCCAATCAGAGATAACAACAAACATCTGCCTCTGATTGGAGGTCATTGACAAAACTAACATAGACATAGAAAAACTAGAAACCCACATAGAAATAGAAAACATAGAACATATACCAAAACCCCCAAAACACACTAAACAAACACCTCCTGCCATGCCCTGACCAAACTACAATAACAGATAACCCCTCATACTAGTCAGGACGTGACAGTACCCCCCCCAAAGGTGCAGACCCCGACTGCACCTAAACACAAAACCCCCCACAAAAATAACCCCAAACTTAAAGGGAAGGAAGGGAGGGTGGCCACCTCCAACTACGGAGGTGGCTCAGGCTCCGGCTTTAGTCCCCATTCTAACCTGCCCACCCCCCTTGAAGGCTCAGGGCAGCAGACCACTGCTGAAGGCTCTGGGCTGAGGTGCGTCGCTGGAGACCTCGGGCTGAGGTGCGTCGCTGGAGACCTCGGGCTGAGGTGCGTCGCTGCAGGCTCAGGGCTGAGGAGCGTCGCTGCAGGCTCCGGACTGTGGGCCGTCTCTGCATGCTCCGGACTGTGGGCCGTCTCTGCATGCTCCGGACTGTGGGCCGTCTCTGCAGGCTCCGGACTGTGGGCCGTCTCTGCAGGCTCCGGACTGTGGGCCGTCTCTGCAGGCTCCGGACTGTGGGCCGTCTCTGCAGGCTCCGGACTGTGGGCCGTCTCTGCAGGCTCCGGACTGTGGGCCGTCTCTGCAGGCTCCGGACTGTGGGCCGTCTCTGCAGGCTCCGGACTGTGGGCCGTCTCTGCAGGCTCCGGACTGTGGGCCGTCTCTGCAGGCTCCAGACTGTGGGCCGTCTCTGCCGGCTCCGGATTGTGGGCCGTCTCTGTTGATTCTGGACTGTAGGATGTCGCCGGAAGCACTGGACGGGGAACTGTCGCCGGAAGCTCTAGACGGGGCACTGTCGCCGGAAGCTCTGGACAGGGGCACTGTCGCCGGAAGCTCTGGACGGGGAACTGTCGCCGGAAGCTCTGGACGGGGAACTGTCGTCGGAAGCTCTGGACGGGAAACTGTCGTCGGAAGCTCTGGACGGGGAACTTTCGCCGGAAGCTCTGGACGGGGACTGCGCACTGAAGGCCTGAAGTGTGGGGCTGGCTTTGGAGGCGCAAAACTAGTGACACACACCACAGGGCTAGTGCGAGGAGCAGGAACAGGACGTACTAGGCTGGGCAGGCGCACTGAAGGCCTGATGCGTGGGGCTGGCTTTGGAGGCACCAGACTATTGACACGCACCTCAGGGCTAGTGCGAGGAGCGGGAACAGGACATACTGGACTGGGCAGGCGCACTAGAAGCCTGATGCGTGGGGCTGGCTTTGGAGGCGCCAGAACAGTAACACGCACCACAGGGCTAGCGCGAGGAGCAGGAACAGGATACACTGGGTCTTGAATACGCACTGGAGGTCTGGAGCGCACAGCCTGCACAACCCGTCTTGGCTGGATTGTCACTGTAGCCCTGCACGGGCGGAGTGCTGGCACAGGGCGAACTGGGCTGTGCTGAGGCATGATGGCTGCCATGCGTAGAGCAGACGTAGGGTAGCCTGGGCCTAGGAGACGCACTGGTGGCCAGATGTGCTGTGCCGGCGCACTTCTCCCTGGCTGGATGCCCACTCTAGCACGGCACTTGCGGGGGGCTGGTATCAACCGTACCGGACTGTGCGTGCGGATGGGCGAGACCGTGCGCATTTCCACATAGCACGGTGCTCTCAACATCAAACGCTCCCCATAATAAGCACGAGGACTTGGTTCAGGCCTATTGCCTGACTTACTCCAACTCCCCGTGTGCCCCCCCAAAAAAAGTTTTGGGGCCTGCCTCCTCACCTCCTGAAATGGAGGATATAGTGCCTCGTACCTCCGTCGCTCAGCCTTTGCTGCCTCCAGCTCCTCCTTCGGGCACCGGTACTCCCCTGCCTGCCTCCAGGGTCCCTTTCCATCCATTATTTCCTCCCATGTCCACGACTCGAAGTAGCTCTCCTGCTGCTCCCTCCTCCGCTGCTTAGTCCTCTTATGGTGGGTGGTTCTGTCATAATCGTCGTCGTCTGAAGAGGAGAAATCATCGGACCAATATGCAGCGGGTATATTGCTCATCTTCGTATTTATTGAAGGTAACACACTTAAACAAAATAACGACGATAACAGTCCAGTAAGGTGCACAGACTAAACTGGAAACAACCACCCACAAACACAAGTGAAAACAAACACACTTAAATATGGCCTGCAATCAGAGATAACAACAAACAGCTACCTCTGAGTGCAAGACGCATCACTACAGTCCCTGGTTCAAATCCAGGCTGAAACACATCTGGCTGTGATTGGGAGTCCTATAGGGCAGCAGACAACTCGCCCAGTGTCGCCCGGGTAGGCCGTCACTGTAAATAAGAACGTGTTCTTAACTGACTTGCCGAGTTAAATAAAGGTTAAATGTGAAAGAAAGACAAAAACGTGTACCTCGTCAGCCATGTAGGACAATATTTGAAGATTCCTCTCGACAGGATCTCATTTCCCACTTACGATGTAACTTAAGCGTTACAATGATCGTACCAGATGCATTGTTGTTAACAAGACAACTTTTTTGGGGAGTGTTTCCCAAACAAGCACATGGAGAGAACGTTTGCTAGGTGCATCATTAGACTTTGTTGTCGATAGGCCTACTGATAGGATGGAAAGAAAAAGCAGAGCTGGTTTCGGATCAGCTTTTTCCATTTAAATCTTACCTTTACAATGCAAAAATGTTCCACAATACTGATGAAGGATCAGCTCCTAGAGAGATAGGTGGGACTATGGCTGAAAAAAAAGGCTATTGAGGCGGCATATTGTGCTTCCCCAATAATAATTTACAAAATCACAGATTGTGCACACATCATCACACATTGAGGGGACAGTAGCCTTGTTGCAAAATATATGTTAATTAAATGAACATGAAATTGATTTAAAAATGATTGAAATAACCTATACTGTATAGCCCGTTAGACGTATATATATTTTAATGCAGTCATCTCGGTTTTTCATTTTGTCCTTCACTTGTTTGTAACAATTGCAAAAAGCTTTTTGTATTTGTAGTCAACTTAATTCTGAAGTTATCGACACTCATAGTCAGACAGACACAGCCTAAACATCTTGAGTTTATGTTTAGCGGAGATCTTTTGTAAACAGTGAATAAAAGTGAAGGTGGAGGTGCAAACAAGCATCTGTAGTGTGGATCACTCATAGATGTGTGAAAGTTTTTAAGAGCCATGTTACTAACGAAGGCTCTGGGAAACGAGGCCCAGGTTCTGTGGATAACCACTGCCCCTAGTGGCCAAGATGTTAAACTGCAACATTGCACCTGAGATTAATTGGACACCAAATAGACTCTCATCTAGACCCTGTGCACAACACTCTCCAAAGCCTCTTCACTCGACTCTCTCTCTCCTCTCACCTTCTCTTTTCTCCTTTCTTCCCTCTCTCTCCCCTCTCTCTCCCATCTTCCCTCTCTCTCCACTCTTCCCTCGCTCTCCTCCTCCACACACTTCCTTACTCCACCTCCTCTCCTCTGCTTTCCTCCGCCCCCTCTTTCTCCCCACCTCCTCTCCACCCTCTTCTCCTCCCACCCACCTTCCCTGCCCCTCTCTCCCTCCTCCACCCTCCTCCACCCTTCTCCCCTTCCCATCTCCCCTCCCCTCTTCTCCCATATCCCTTTCTACCCCTCTCCCATCTCTCCTCCTCCCCTCTCCCCCTACTCCCATCCCTCTCTCCTCACCCCCCACAGAGAGCAGCTTAGGTCATTACAGTCTGCTGTCAAAACCTGTGACCACCAAGCGTCGGAAGAGCACAGGATTAAGGACTGAGAAAACCAGAAGAATGAGAGAAAGAAGGAGTGAGGAGGGAGAGAGGTGAAAGCTGACAAAAGGAGCTGGTCTGTAAATATTTTCTATTTTTCTCCTGCTTGCTCTTCCTTTTTTTCTCTCGGCTTTCTCTTTTTTCAACGTCTGCCACAATTGACCCGCTGCTCGCTGGTTCATGCAGCTACTGGGCTTTAGCGGGTGGGCTGGGGTTGAACTAATGCGACCGGATTGAAGGGGTGAAAGGGAAAACACGGAGGTGGATCGAAGGGACTCTGGACTGGGTGATGTCTGAGGTCATAGGTATCATGCATCTCAAAGTGGTCTAGGATCAGCTGTCTGTTGTATAAACTGATCCTATATCAGCACTACTACTCCGAGACTATTTCTACATTTACATTGGCATGTTAGTCATTTAACCTCTCTAGGATCGGCGGGACGAAATCGTCCCACCTACTCAACAGCCAGTTGAATCCCGTGGCTCGTTATTCAAATACCTTAGAAATGCTATTACTTCAATTTCTCAAACATATGACTATTTTACACCATTTTAAAGACAAGACTCTCGCTAATAGGACCACACTGTCCGATTTCAAAAAGGCTTTACAACGAAAGCAAAACATTAGATTATGTCAGCAGAGTACCCAGCCAGAAATAATCAGACACCCATTTTTCAAGCTAGCATATAATGTCACATAAACCCAAACCACAGCTAAATGCAGCACTAACCTTTGATGATCTTCATCAGATGACAAACCTAGGACATTATGTTATACAATACATGCATGTTTTGTTCAATCAAGTTCATATTTATATCAAAAACCAGCTTTTTACATTAGCATGTGACGTTCAGAACTAGCATACAAACTTCCGGTGAATTTACTAAATTACTCACGATAAATGTTCACAAAAAACATAACAATTATTTTAAGAATTATAGATACAGAACTCCTCTATGCACTCCCTATGTCCGATTTTAAAATAGCTTTTCGGTGAAAGCACATTTTGCAATATTCTGAGTAGATAGCCCGGCATCACAGGGCTAGCTATTTAGACACCCACCAAGTTTAGCCCTGACCAAAGTCAGATTTACTATAAGAAAAATGTTATTACCTTTGCTGTTCTTCGTCAGAATGCACTCCCAGGACTTCTACTTCAATAACAAATGTTGGTTTGGTTCATAATAATCCATAGTTATGTTCAAATATCCTCTGTTTTGTTCGTGCGTTCAAAACACTATCCGAATGGTAAAGAAGGGTGACGCGCACGACGCATTTCGTGACAAAAAAATTCTAAATATTCCATTACCGTACTTCGAAGCATGTCAACCGCTGTTTAAAATCAATTTTTATGCCATTGTTCTCGTAAAAAAGCGATAATATTCCGACCGGGAAAGCGTGTTTACGTTCAAAGAGAGAGAAAATAAAAACATGGGATCCCCTCGTGCACGAGCCTCAGTCTGATGGTACTCTGACCGACCACTATCCAAAGGCGTTAATGTTTTTCAGCCAGAGGCTGGAATTACATCATTCAGCTTTTTCCCGGGTTCTGAGAGCCTATGGGAGCCGTAGGAAGTGTCACGTTACAGCAAAGATCCTCAGTTTTCAATAAACAGAGCCAAGAAGAACAAGAACTTGTCAGACAGGCCACTTCCTGTAAGGAATCTTCTCAGGTTTTTGCCTGCCATATGAGTTCTGTTATACTCACAGACACCATTCAAACAGTTTTAGAAACTTTAGGGTGTTTTCTATCCAAAGCCAATAATTATATGCATATTCTAGTTACTGGGCAGGAGTAGTAACCAGATTAAATCGAGTACGTTTTTTATCTGGCCGTGCAAATACTGCCCCCTATCCCCAACAGGTTAACCTCTTGGGGCTAGGTGGGACGCTAGCGTGCCACCCGTGGTGCACTCCATCAACAGCAGGTGCATTTCAAGAGCGGCAAATTTGAATCCAAATAAATGTCAAAATTCTAATTTTTCAAAAATACAACTATGTTACACCATTTGAAAGATAAACATCTCCTTAATCTAACCACGTTTTACGATTTCAAAAAGGTTTTACGGCGAAAGCATAAATTTAGAGTATGTTAGGACAGTACATTTACAAGAGTTGTGTGTAATGTTTTGTCAAGTCAAAGACAGGGTCACCAAAACCATAAAACCAGCTAAAATGATACACTAACCTTTTACAATCTCCATCAGATGACACTCCTAGGACATTATGTTAGACAATGCATGCATTTTTAGTTCTATCAAGTTGATATTTATATCCAAAAACAGCGTTTTACTATGGCATTGATGTTGAGGAAATCGTTTCCCTCCAATAACCGGCAGTCAAGTCAGCGTCACAAATTAAATAATTAAAATTAGAAAACATTGGTAAAATATTATATTGTCATTTAAAGAATTATAGATTTACATCTTTTGAACGCAATCAACTTGCCAGATTTAAAAATAACCTTACTGGGAAATCACACTTTGCAATAATCTGAGCACTGCGCCCAGAAAAATACGCGTTGCGATACAGACTAGACGTCATGTTGGGGAGATCTAAAATCGAAAATACTATGTAAATAATCCATTACCTTTGATTCTCTTCATCAGATGTCACTTCCAGGTATCACAGGTCCATAACGAATGTAGTTTTGTTCAAAAAAGCTCATCATTTATGTCCAAAAATCTCCGTCTCGTTAGCACATGATGTAAGCCAGCCGGACTTCTCGTCATGAACGAGGGGAAAAAATATATTTCCGTTCGTTCAAACATGTCAAACGTTGTATAGCATAAATCATTAGGGCCTTTTTTAACCAGAACATGAATAATATTCAAGGTGGACGAATGCATACTCTTTTATAACGTATTGGAACGAGGGTACCCAACATCAACTCGCGCGCAAGGTGTCTAATGGGCCATCATCGTTCCATGGCTCTTGTTCGGTCAGATCTCCCTCCAGAAGACTCAAAACACTTTGTAAAGGCTGGTGACATCTAGTGGAAGCAATAGGAAGTGCCAAAATATTCCTAAACCCCTGTGTTTTTCAATGGGATAGGTTTAAAGTCAATACAACACATCAGGTATCCACTTCCTGTCAGAAAATGTCTCAGGGTTTTGCCTGCCAAATGAGTTCTGTTATACTCACAGACACCATTCAAACAGTTTTGGAAACTTTAGAGTGTTTTCTATCCATATATAATAAGTATATGCATATTGTAGTTACTGGGTAGGATTAGTAACCAGATTAAATCGGGTACATTTTTTTTATCCAGACGTGCAAATGCTGCCCCCTAGACCCAACAGGTTAATAGAAACTCTTATCCAGAGCGACTTCATCGTAGGATAGCTAGGTGAGACAACCAGATATCATAGTCAACGTTAGTGCATTTCATCTTAATAATATCCTCTGAAGGATCTCTACAGATCGGTGTTCCAGCCGCGAGACGGTTGAGCTAATGTGCACTAATGCGATTAGCATGAGGTTGTAGGTAACAAGGACATTTCCCAGGACATAGACATATTTCATATGGGCAGAAAGCTTAAATTCTTGTTAATCTAACTGTCCAATTTACAATTGCTATTACAGTGAAATAATACCATGCTATTGTTTGAGGAGAGTGCACAGTTATGAACTTGAAAAGTTATTAATAAACTAATTAGGCACATTTGGGCAGTCTTGATACAAGATTTTGAACAGAAAGGCAATGGTTCAGTGTATCAGTCTAAACCTTTAGACATACACTGCTGCCATCTAGTGGCCAAAATGTAATTTGCACCTGGGTTGGAATAATACATTATGGCCTTTCTCTTGCATTAAAAAAATGATGGAGCAAAAAATACCAAAAAAAACGTTTTTGTTGTTTTTGTATTATCTTTTACCAGATCTAATGTGTTATATTCTCCTACATTATTTTCACATTTACACAAACTTCAAAGTGTTTCCTTTCAAATGGTATCAAGAATATGCATATCCTTGCTTCAGGTCCTGAGCTACAGGCAGTTGGAATTGGGTATGTCATTTTAGGTGAAATTTGAAAAAAGGGGCAGATCCTAGCTAGGTGAGACAACCAAATATACAAGTCATAGTTAGAGCACACATCTTAAGATAGCTAGGTGAGACAAACACATATACCAGTCCTAGTAAATACATGTTTTTCCACAGTAAAGGATTAGGGCTGTCAGCAAAGTATGTGATAGTAGGTACAAATGAATGCAAGTGTAAGAAAGTGAACTGTCTTCCCTCCTGCCCTGAGAGCACTGGAAGCAGAACCCTCCTCCCTGGTAGCAGAACCCTCCTCAGTAGTAGCAGAACCCTCCTAACTGGTAGCAGAACCCTCCTCACTGGTAGCAGAACCCTCCTCCCTGGTAGCAGAACCCTCCTCAGTAGTAGCAGGACCCTCCTAACTGGTAGCAGGACCGTCCTCACTGGTAGCAGAAC
>NC_138309.1:43112500-43115000 GCF_965601325.2 Salmo salar | reverse complement strand
AGTGTCACTTGGTGTCAGTCAATTTAAATGAAGGGAAATAACACTTTGAGCAACATTATTAATCATATAATTTTAATAAATTATTTTAAAAGGGTGGATGACCTTAGATTTGAGCATTTGTGGCCTCTATTTTCGAAAATCCTAATTTTACCAAAAATGTCTCATTGTTGTTACCATCATTGGTGTTTCTACTCCTACTGGTGGCACAATGTTAACATAATAGTCCAAAATATTTAAAGTCAATAACCTACCATATTAGTTCATTTAGAATAAATAAAATAAAAATCTAGAAAATTTAATTTTTTCTAAATGCCTCCGTAATTGAAGAAGCCTCAGATCTAATAGCAGTCTGGGGACAGACTCCATCTCAGGATCACACTCCTTCCTCTTCCTACGTTACAATCCTCTCCCCTACTTCCTGTTTCGTCTTGCAAAAAAAAAAATCAACAAAACAGTCATTTCTTTCCTCTCATCTCTTTGTAAATTATCTCATCTCCTTGTACCTCAATGGTACATTCTTAGAAAAAAGGGTTCCAAAAGTGTTCTTTCGACTGTGGAAAAGGTTCTACATGGAACCCAAAAGAGTTCTACCTGGAACCAAAAGGGTTCTAACCAGAACAAAAAAGGGTTCTTCAAAAGGTTCTCCTATGGGGACAGGTTCTAGAGAGCACCTTTTTTTCTAAGAGTGTAGTATTTCATACTTTAATTCAAGAGCCCCAGATATTAAGTCTTCTCTAGCACGTCCGACAGCAATAAGGAGAGAAACAGCTCCATTACACACACACACACACACACACACACACACACACACACACACACACACACACACACACACACACACACACACACACACACACACACACACACACACACACAGTACCGGATGCCATTACCCTCCTCCATTAATTGGAAATGAGGGTGAAATGGTTCAGTAACAACTGGCTCCTGCTCTGATGCCAACCCAACGGTTCCCTGCATGCTGCTCCGTTAGGACCCACTGTCCCGTAGAGGAGGGTCTGTCTGGGCTGTGTTTTATTTACCATCACTGTGCCCTCCCTCCCTCCCTCCCTGCCTCTGTACTGTTTCGGGTTTGATTATCTGTGTCCTTGGTTCTGTACTGTTTGGTGTTTGATTCTCTGTGTCCCTGGTTCTGTACTGTTTGGTGTTTGATTCTCTGTGTCCTTGGTTCTGTAATCTTTGGTGTTTGATTCCCTGGCTCTGTGGGCACTGCCACCAGCCGTTATTACCTTGTTTGTGTTCAAACATCCTAACAGGTTTGTCTGCGTCACTGTATGTCTGTCTGTCTGTCTGTCTGTCTGTCTGTCTGTCTGTCTGTCTGTCTGTCTGTCTGTCTGTCTGTCTGTCTGTCTGTCTGTCTGTCTGTCTGTCTGTCTGTCTGTCTGTCTGTCTGTCTGTCTGTCTGTCTGTTTCTGTCTGTCTGTCTGTTTCTGTCTGTTTCTGTCTGTTTCTGTCTGTCTGTCCGTCCGTCCGTCCGTCCGTCCGTCTGTCTGTCTTTCTGCCTGTTAATCTGTCTGTCTGTCTGTCTGTCTGTCTGTCTGTCTGTCTGTCTGTCTGTCTGTCTGTCTGTCTGTCTGTCTGTCTGTCTGTCTGTCTGTCTGTTTCTGTCTTCAGTCAGTCAGTCAGTCAGTCAGTCTGTCTGTCTGTCTGTCTGTCTGTCTGTCTGTCTGTCTGTCTGTCTGTCTGTCTGTCTGTCTGTCTGTCTGTCTGTCTGTCTGTCTGTCTTTCTGCCTGTTAATCTGTCTGTCTGTCTGTCTGTCTGTCTGTCTGTCTGTCTGTCTGTCTGTCTGTCTGTCTGTCTGTCTGTCTGTCTGTCTGTCTGTCTGTCTGTCTGTTTGTCTGTCTGTCTGTCTGTCTGTTTGTCTGTCTGTCTGTCTCAATAGCAGCAACGGAAAATGTGAATTATTAAATGTATGATATTTAATGGACATTTTTGTAGGGGTTGAACATTTCAAAGTGGAAATTACGAACTTCCGAATACTTTTTAAACCTCAAATACATTAAGTTCTCCTGCAACAGGCTGATTAAATTAAGATCCTACATCTGTACACAAATTTGCAATCTAGAACCTAAAAGGGTTCCCATAGAAGAACCCTTTGATGAACCCTTTTTGGTTCCAGATAGAACCCTTTGGTTCTAAGTAGAACCATTTTGAGCTCCATGTAGAACTCTTTCCACAGAGGGTTCTACATGGAACCCAAAAAGTTTCGACCTGGAACCAAAAAGGGTTCTCCTATGGAGACAGTGGAAGAACCCTTTGGGAGTGTAGTGTGAAGAGGAACAGTGGGATTGGAATTCGATCATGCCTCAACTGCACAACAAACCACCGTCTCGGACGTGTAAGAATCTTGGCTGGCTGGAGGCCTGATGTGGCTATGGAGCATGACTCTACAGATGTGATATGACTGAGGAAGAACAGAAGACATGAAGCATGACTCTACAGATGTGATGTGACTCAGGAAGAACAGCAGACATGAAGCAT